>NC_044030.1:74556686-74686496 GCF_900496995.4 Aquila chrysaetos chrysaetos | reverse complement strand
GCAGTGCCGTGCCGTGCCGGGCCGGGCCGGGCCGTTGCTTGCCGTGCCATGCCGTGCCGGGTGTCCCGGGCCGGCCTTGAGCCATCGCAGCGCGGTGGTGCCGGGCAGCGCCGTTCCTGGGGACCGGCTTCTGCTGCCTTTATTGCTCGCAGGGCCGGGATGCCGGGACTCGGGGTGTCTGGGGGGGGGAACCCCGCTGCTAAGGGGGGGTCGAGAGGCGTATTCGTCTTTTTTTTTTTTTTTTTTTTCCAATAATCCCAGCACCAGTAAAAGTAACGTGGGAGGGCACGTTGTTTCTATGAAAACACGCGAAGAGTGCTTTTCTGGTCCGTATAAATAAGATGTATGACCTTAATCGCAAAAGTATTTTGGAAGAGTTGGATAATTCTGTTACATACAAAGGATATACGGAAATGATACCTGTTTCATTGAGGAGTCATCCTGAGAAGGCTTCAATAATTGCCTTGTAGTTTGCTGAAAAGAAAAACAAAAGTAGCACGTTGAAGTCTGAGATCTTGTCACGTGCTCGTGTGTAGGAAAAGCCAAAATGTGCTCCCAGACCGTGGCTCGGCTCGATTTGCGGGGAAGCAGGGGTGCTTTTTGCAAATAAGTAATGCCTACGGCTTTTTTAATGTTTACGTGCTTTGTACTGGTGAAAGGCTTTACGTAGGAACATACTGAAGCAGGATGGATGGCAGTTCTTCCTGTAAAAACTTACGCCCCCCTGTTCTGCAGGGAAGTCATCACTCCTGCTGAAAGAGTGAATCTGTGCACATAGGCAGATAATGTTAATAACAAATGTTCTTACTGCGTTTTTCTGTAATTACAGATCAAACTTTCGTTGTTGCTGTGTTGCAGTAGTTTCAAGGCTAGAAACTTCCTGCTTAACTTTTGTGTCTTTTTCCTAGGGCAAATGGAAAAACAAGGAGCGAGTGCTTATTTTCTCTTCTCGTGGAATTAATTTCAGAACAAGGCACCTAATGCAAGACTTAAGGACATTGATGCCTCACTCTAAAGCAGGTAGGGCTAGCCATCGTCCCTAACATATTTTCAGAATAGTTTTAAATGAAGAAATTCTAACAACCTGTTCCTTTTAAAAATGTGGTACCTAACTATTTTGATGAAACTTTTATCTTAAACACCAAATCTCTTTTGAGCCAACAAATACCGCAACTGTCATTGTGTCTTAATACTTTCTGGGAAATTATTCCTATGGCCTCAGTCCTGTAAGTGCACAGATGCTTTTGTTGCTATGTTTATTTATTGCCTAACATGACTGAAACATCTTGGTAGTTATTCTTAATCTTTCATTTATAACCAGTAAAATTTTTGCAAAAGGACTGACTGTTAAAAGAACTTCTTGTGTTAAATTGGTTTTCCAGCCTTCTAAATGTTGTTCTTGTCTTCCAGATACTAAAATGGACCGTAAAGACCAGTTATTTGTAATTAATGAGGTAATCCAGGATTTAACTAGCGTTTCTTTATTTTCTCTGGAAATGCAATGTGCAAGAGCAAAAGGCAGCCAAGTTCAAAGGATCTCATACTAGTTACAGGAGTTGTATAACTTCATAGATGAAAATTATTGATATTCAAAAAGTGCTCCTGTTTAAACAGGAAGTTGGCTTTTGATTAATAAAGCCAAAATTAAACCTTTAATTAAACATAGAGTTTTGTCATGAAGAAATAAAACAGAATGTGCCTTTCTATATAGGTGAAAGGTGTATTACAGTTTATACTTGAAGAAAGCAGGGAACAAATATGCAGCCAGGCCAAACAGTATAGTAGGGAATTGGTGGTTCTGAAACTAGAACCTAATGTCACAGCTCCTGCTCTAATGTTTATGTCCTGGAGCGCTTATCAGATTGCTTTTAGCTTTAGTGAAGTTTTTACTCCTGGTAATAAAATACGTAAGATTTTTCAACAAAACAAGTGCTTAAACTTAAGCTTGGGGATCATTAGGTCTAATTTATTAAGATGAGACCTTTGCTTTTGAACTTCTGTTTTGGAGGGGGGTGGAAAGTTTTTGAAAATTACTTCAGAGTTTTGTAAACAGCTAATTTGATGTGTCTTGTGTAGGTGTGTGAAATGAAAAACTGCAATAAGTGCATCTTTTTCGAAGCCAAAAAGAAACAGGATCTCTATATGTGGTAAGGAGTTGTTATGTTGTCTTACATTTCTATATATAGCTGGGGATGCTTCCATTCTATCTAAAGTTTCTTAGTGTCATAGTGGAGATGCATGAAGTATTGTTGCTTAGTTAAATCTGTACTAATCTTGCACTTCTGCACGTGATGCAAGTTTACAATGCACGACCAGTTTTTTGTAGACTGTTTACAGAAGCTTTTTACAAAATTGTTCAGAAAGCAAGTATTTATAAGTATGTTGAAGGAACGCAATAATGCTATAAAAGCAACTGAAATGACTTCAATACAAAAATAACTGGTTGGAGTGTACTGTTGAAATCCAGCATACCTTCTCGCTGCTGTTAACATTTTTCTTTTCTATCTTGCCTGCTACCTGTCCTCTGCAGGCTTTCGAATACACCACAGGGACCATCAGCTAAATTCTTAGTGCAGAACGGTAAGTTGGTTGACATTACTGTGTTTGGACTCTTGCTTTCTTGTCTGTACAGTTTTCTCTACGTACTAAAACGATCTTTTTAAAAAATTACTGTAGTTCACACACTGGCTGAATTGAAGATGACAGGAAACTGCCTGAGGGGCTCACGGCCCCTTTTGTCTTTTGATCCAGTAAGTATAGGTTTTATTTCATTGAGTATGCTTTTGTTTTCTTTGTGTGACTATTGCATTTAGTTTTGTATGTAAAATTATATTTTTTCTTTGTAGACATTTGACAAGGAGCCACACTATGCCCTCCTAAAAGAATTGTTTATTCAGGTCAGTCTGTAATTCTGCTGTCCAGTGTTTCTTCCTCAGTGGAAATGTTTTTTGGCAACATATTTAAAAATCTCAAGTGTTTTCTTAAGTAGTAGTTTTACACTTTCGAACTTGCAAAAAATCTTCAAAGGATTAGGGTCATGTGCTTAAAATCATTGGGACGCTTGTTCTTGAGTTTTGAAATGTAACCTGGGATCAGGATCTTAGTAAATTAAAATGAATTAAAAATGAGCCGTTTATGTTTGGCCTTTTAAATTACAGATATTTAGAAATACTGCCTTTTATTACAGATATTTAGTACACCACAGTATCACCCCAAAAGTCAGCCTTTTGTGGATCATGTTTTCACCTTCACCATTACGGACGAGAGGATCTGGTTTCGGAATTACCAGGTTAGTGGTCTCTTTTAGCTCATCAAGAGGAGCTCAGTGGAGTAATGTCATATCAAATCCATTAATTACAATAAAATGAGAAGAATCATTATTATCAGGATATGCCAACACCTAGTGCTTGCACAAGGTAATTCCAGTGTCCTAAAATGACTTACCTTCTCCCATGTATCTGGAAAGAGCTGGTTTAAGTTCTGTGTACTTCAGCTTGTGGTCTGTTGTGATTCTGTTGATGGTCGTCTTGGTAACAGGAAGTACTAGCCAAAGCCTAAGCTTTGCTTGCCTTTTAACCTTACTTGCTGCTTTGACCCAAAGTGTGCTGCAGCTTACTTTCTAAAGGAGGAATTCACAAATACCTAGTACTCCCAGAGTGCTTGCTTGAACCTAAAAGTACTGATTTATATACAGAATTGTGTTTATACAAGTCTAGCTTATTGGCTTCAGTGGCATTGTATCTCAGATTTAAGTTCAGTTGTACAGCACTGTATGCAAGGTGCCTACAAGGTCATACACTTTGATTCGATCCATGAGAAATGACTCAAGTATTCTTTTTATTGCAGATAATAGAAGAAGATGCATCTCTAGTAGAAATTGGGCCTCGCTTTGTCCTGAACCTCATAAAAATCTTCCAAGGTAGCTTTGGAGGACCAACTCTGTATGAAAATCCCCATTACCAGTCCCCAAATATGGTAAGCAGCTTTGTCTTTGTCTTCCCTTTCATTTAGCAACTAATTTGAAAACTGATTTTGCAGTCTGTGCAGGAGAATCATGCATGCCTTTCCCTGGGACCCTTTGTAGAAAAAAGTGCCCCAACTTATCACAATTTCAGAACAGAGTAATTTTGTAAAAATGGAACGAATGTAAAATTCATGTCACTGAAAATATGGCATTACACTGAGGATTTTGACAATTAGGCAGAGAAATTACCACCTGTTTCTTTAATACCTGATTTCTTCCATCTTGCTTATTTGAAATCTGATGTAATTTATATTCTAATTTTTGTAGCATCGACGGCTGATAAGATTGTCAGTGGCAGCTAAGTTTAGAGAGAAACAGCAAGTGAAGGAAGTACAAAAGATTAAGAAAAAAGGGAGCAAGGTGCTTATTGAAGAAGACCCCACCGAAGTGGTCTTTGAAACTCCAGCTGAAGAAAAGCCAGTGGAAATACAGCTTGTGAAACCAGAGTCAAAACCAATTGTTAAAGATAAAAAGAAGCCACGCAAAATTCAGAGGAAGAAGCAAAAAAAGCTTTTCAGAACTGAAGCATCAGCATAAATGTTACAAGTGATGAAACTAGCTATATTGACATAATATTGTAAATACTTCTTTTTACAGAAAAAACTAACTGGACTTCAGTTTTAAGTAAACAAAGTATCAATTTCTTTATTAGGATTGAGTTTGCACTCTTTTGTTGTCTTCCTCTCTTTGAGAGGATTCTTGGTTTTGAAAAACATGGGAACAGGGAAGGGGGAATAAGACACTCCAAATACCTCTGCTTTTGAGAATTGGCCTCTTACGCTTGAATACCTCTGGGAAACAACTCACTGTAACATGTACAAGGAATAAAAATAACTGGGTAGTCGTTGGTGCTCATCATGAACTGGAATTTAAAAGTCAGCTTTCCTAGTCTGACAGCAGTAGAAAGTAGTTTTAAAAGTTTTAACTTGGTAGGAATTCTGTCTTGGGGAGTGGTGTTAATTTTTTTCTCCTCATAATCCCTAGGGAATGAAAAGGGTTATAGCCTTTTAATTGCTTTTTTTTATCAATAGTAAAAAAGCTGCTACTTCTGCCTGTAGTAGCTCCTGTATCTAATCAGGTTCTTACAACCTGAAACATAGCTATGGGGGAGAAACAGGCTAACTTAGGATTCTAGCCCTTAATGCTGAGTTCATTGCAAGTTCCCTAAAGGCAAGAGGTACACGCTACCTGTGACTGGTGTGAGAGACTGAAAGAGTTAATGTCTCAAACATTGGGCCAGGGCAAGTTCTTCCTAACTACGAAGGGCAGGTGACAAGCCCATCAGCAGCTGGACAGGGAGGCTGTGCAGGAGGGTGCGCAGTTCCCTGTTCCAACGCGCTGAGCAGGGCAGCTCACTGTGCATGGCCAAAGATTGAACAAGGGTCATGTCTGCAGGGAAAGGGAAGTTACTCCCCAAACGACCCCCAAGCCCACCGACCCATTTCCCAAAGGTTCAGAAAACACAAACCACGCATGACACCTAATCAGCCTAATGAGTTTGAGTGCCTGCCTGAAGGAGGGGTAAGGAGATGATAAAAGGACACAAACTGAAGCCCCATGCGTGCCCGCCCCCCCCCCCCCCCCCCCCCGAACGGGACCCCTCGGCTGGAAACAACGCTGGACCCAGGACTGGTGAAATCTTTCTCTTTTCTTTTCCTCTCTCTCTCTTCTCTCTTTCCCTTTTCCATAATCCCTACACCTCATCCCTTTAGACATAAAACCGCTGACCAAGCCTGGGACTAGGACTGGATCCAGCTGCTCCTGGGGCCTTCTCTGAGAAGGAGTGTAGAAAGCAGGGGGGTCTGCTCTGAACCTTGTGACTCAACGGGAGGGATCTCCTTCTTCCCTGAATCGATGTATATGGTTACCGCAGGTTACACAGGTCACTGAGGTCACTCCATGCCAATTCCCTGCCACCTGCTGTTAACGCCTTCCAAGTTCAGTTTGCTTCTGCCGTGAATACAATGTTTAACTGATCATTTGGTGTCGTTTCACCTTAATCTAGCTGGAGGGAATTCCGAACTCACCACATCCCCTCGCTGGTCTGTCCAGCCTGGGTAGTGACAATTGGGTGTCAAAAGCGTACCCCTATAGTAGCCTGAAATGGAACTGCCCATGATTCACTGTTACAGCGACAGTGCTTAAAAACACAGAATTCTACGCGCTTATACGCTTACATGTGCAAGAAACTTTTTTTTTTTTTTTTTTTTTACAAAATTGCTGTCCTCTTGGTTCAATTATATGTGTTGTTGAGGTCTTGTTTTTCAAAGCAGAGTGAGTTCATATAGATTTTTCCATATAAAATTGGCAAATAAGCTTCCAATATTGCTTAAAAGTCTTTACAACGAAAAGCCTGTGTTTTGCTCATGGATAATGTCTGTACTTTAAATGCAGCAGTGTTCATTGCACACAGATGAGCAGCAGAAAGTCCAGAGTCTGGTTCACTGTAGTTCTTGCCCGCTGTCTGACAGTTGACATTGCCTCAGAGCTGCAGCATGAGGTCAGCTTTAATTTGGGGCTGTATTTTCATGAAACTTTTAGGAAATTATTGTCTGCAAGTCTGCCCTTTTGCCGGATGCAGTTAAATGAGTCACTATGTTCTTAAGTTACTAGCTGGGGAAAGGAGTGTACAACTATTCTCTCACAGAAAGTGAGAGGCATCAGCCTCCAACCACACCAAACAATTTAAACCATAATTTGCTGTGAGTTTCTCTATAGTGCTCAGCAAAACTCTGATTCCAAGAAACTTTTCTTGACTGATCTTAGCAAATAGTTTAAGACCTCTCTGGAACTCTTTCTTCATTACCTTTCTTAATCTGCTTTGCAGTTCCAGACCTCATGACCTGGTTCTTCCACCGATTCTATTCCTGTCTCCCTGTCCACTCCCTGAGCTTCCCTGTGTTTCAAGGTCTTGCTCGTGCCCTGTTCCTACTTGGTTCCTCTGTTCATTTCAGCTCTGGCATATTGGTGCTCAACAGCCACAGTGGCTTTGAGGTGCACCTGTCCCACCGTGGCCATGGGCCACGATGCTGTCAGAGATATACCTGCTCCACCGTGGTCTTACCCATGGCCGCAGTCCCTCCGGGGGTGTACCTGCTCTGTCGTGGGCCTAGCCACCACCACACGTTTTGAGTTACTCCCGCATGACCACACGCAGAGCCACCGATGCTTCAGGGTGGACCTGCCGCAGCATGGACTTGTCCACAGCCACAGATGCTTCGAGGTGTACCTTCTCCAGCATGGACTTATCCTTGGGCCACAGTCCCTTCAGAGGTATACCTGCTGTGGCACAGACATAACCACGGCCACAGATGCTTCGAGATGTACCTGCTCTGGCGTGGACTCATCCACAGCCACAGATGCTTCAGGGTGTCCTGCTCCCATGTGGACTCATCCACAGGTCACAGTCCCTTCGACTTGAGTTCACACTGGAGTTCCAGCCTGTCCAGTACAGCAGCACAGGAACAGCTGGCCATCTGCCACCCTAGGTGCATCACCATTGCTGTCACCGAAATGTTCCCAGGCACAGTAAAGATGACAAGCAGCACAGCGGTACGGCAGTACAGCAAGCAGCGAAGGCAAAAAGCAGCCACTAACGAGCACTAGACTCTAATATACAGTAAGGCAAGCAAGCCCCATGGCAAGCACAGAGGCCTGCCAATTAATAGCTAAACAGCAGTAACGGCTATAAATTCCACCTGGCATGTCCCAGTCAAATCTGTTGTTATCTCGAACACTTCGAGCCCCATGCTGGGCACCAAAAAGGACTGTTGTGGTTTAAACCTGGCCAGCAACTAAGCACCACGCAGCTGCTCGCTCACTGCCCCCACATTGGGATGGGGGAGAGGATCAGAAGGGTAAAAACAAGAAAACTCGTGGGCTGAGATAAAGACAGTTTAATAGGTAAAGCAAAAGCCGAGCACGCAAGCAAAGTAAAACATGGAATTCGTCCACTGCTTATCTTGGGCAGGCAGGCATTCAGCCATCTCCAGGAAAGCAGGGCTCCATCACATGTAACAGTGACTTGGAAAGACAAACGCCATCCCTCCGATCATCCCCCCAGCTTTGTATGCTGAATATGTTGTCCTATGGTCTGGAATACCCGTCTGGTCAGTCGGCATCAGCTGTCCCAGCTGTGTCGCCTCCCAACTTCTTGTGCCCCCCCAGCCTGCTCGCTGGTGGGGAGGGGTGAGGAGCAGAAAAGGCCTTGACTCAGTGTAAGCACGGCTCAGCCATAACAAAAACATCCCTGTGTTATCAACACTGTTCTCAGCAAGAATCCAAAACAGCGCCATACCGGGTACTACAAAGAAAATTAACTCTGTCCCAGCCAAAACAAGCACATGGAGCTGCATTCCACGTCCTCGTGTCCTGTTGCTGGTCACCAGAGAGAGGAGATCAGCACCTCCCGCTCCGCTGCCCACCACCCCCCCAACCCGCGGGGAACGCGCAGGCAGCCGTGAGGGCACCCCTCAGCCTTCTCTTCTCCAAGCCGAGCAAGACAAGCGACCTCGGCCGCTTGAGTCTTGCCCTCGAGGCCTTTCACCACCTTGGCTGCCCTCCTCTGGGCACACTCGAACAGTCTGATGTCCTCCTTACACTGAGGCGCCCAAAACGGCACACAGGGCTCGAGGTGGGGCCGCACCAGTGCGGTGTAGAGTGGGACAATCACCTCCCTCGAACAGCCAGCTGTGCTGGGCTTGGTGCACCCCGGGACACGGCGGGCCCTTGTGGGGGCCGGGGCACGCTGTTGAGTCAACCCAACTTGCCATCAACCCGAACCCCCGGGCCTCATCGTCTAATCCAAAGCTCAGTTCACGCAGCGCCAACCGATAACACATCTCGCCTAGAGGAAAAGGTGCCTTGGGCCAGACCTGAGCTCTCTGAAGAGCACGGGGGTCAAACCCCCCCCCCCAAAAGTTAAGACTGATAACCTGAGAGGCGGGAGCTGTACCTCCCCGCTGCCGAGCTTTCACAGAAATTCTAGCTCGAGGCATTTGGGTTATCTGACATCGGGTGACGGTAAGACCAAAACCCGGCGGTAGGGTCGGGGGCAGCAGCCTGCCCCGTGCTTCCCCTGCAGCTCCGCTCGGGCACGGCCTGAAGGGGTGCCTGGGGAGGGGGCGCTCCGCCATCCTCCGCCGCGGCCCTGCCCCCCCCCCCCCGCCGCGGCCTGCACCCGGCGGGGCCCGCCCCGCCCAGCCGCCCGCCCAGCTCCTCCCGGCGGGAGGCGGTCTCGGCGGCGGCCCGGTCTCCGGATGGCTGTGCCGCCGCCGACCCCGCCTCCGCCGGTCCCGCCTCCGCCCGCTACCTTCATAGCGCCGGCCGGCCGGCCGGCCGGCACTTCTCCCCACGCGGAACCGTCGCCATGAGGTGTTACTACGAGGTGCTGGGGGTGAAACGCGACGCCGCCGAGGAGGAACTGAAGCGGGCGTACCGTCGGCTGGCGCTGCGCTGGCACCCAGGTAGGATCGCGACGCTCGGTCTCCGCGGGCCAGGCCCGGCCGCAGGCCGGAGGAGGGGGGCCCGGCCTGCCTCCGCCTCGCTTGGCCCCCTGGGCTGCGGGGGAAGAAGCCGCTTCTCCCCGCGGGCGGCTGCGGGCGGTGCTCCGCCGGTGCCGCTCGGGCTGAGCCGCTCCGGGTCCGTCGCGGGCGGGTGGGCGGGTGCGGCCGCGGGGAGCGGGCAGCGGGGCCGGAGGCAGCGCCCGGTCAGCGCCGCGGCAGCGCCGGGCGCTTGCTGTGCCTCGCTGGGGTCTCGGAGGGCGGCGTGGGGGGTGCTGCCGTCGTGCCTCGGGTCGCTCACGGTTCCACCAACTCGCCCTCCAGATAAAAACCCGGAGAACGCGGAGGAGGCGGCGGAGCAGTTCAAGTTAATCCAGGCAGCCTACGACGTTCTCAGTGACCCGCAGGAAAGAGCCTGGTGAGTGGTCTTTACCTGCTGGCGGCCTGGAGCAGACTTTATTAGTGCTGCCTCAGCCAGGACTTAGAATTGGCTTCTGGCTGGGCCTCGCCGCCAGTCGGCACGGGCCTCTGCGGCGGGAGCGGCCGCTCCGCTTCGGGCTTGGAGGGGCTTGGGAGCCGTGCGGCCGCCCCGGGGAGGCACGGCCGGGCGCCCGCGGCTCCCGCGCCGTGTCCCGGGGGTGGTGGTGGGCTGGGCGCGGAGTTGTGGGGCTCGGGGGACACGCCGGTGTCGGCCTCTGTGCCTTCCTTCCCCCCCGCCCCGGAGCGGGAGGCGGCGCGGCCGTTCGCGTGGGTATTCCCTCCGGCCGCGGCGCTCCTGGCCCCGCGGGGAAGGGCCGGGAGCACACGGGGCGCCTGCGGGGCTTCCGTGCGCTGCTGGTTGTTGCGGGGGGCGAGCCGTAAGGACGGGCACAGTGCCTGTAAGGTAGCGTCTGTAACAGTCCGGATTCGAAAGGCACGCGTCTCCCAAACTGCTACGTTAAGTGTTCTGCGTAGCTTGTTTTTCAAATGGGCCGAAGCATCTACCGGGTTATGCAGCCGAAACTACCTGCACTAAGTTTGTCCTCCTTGAGAGGGACAGACCGTTTTTCAGTTCTTACGTGCTTCTCCGGGGGGAGTGGGGGGGGGGGGGAGGGGGGGGCTTCGGATCATTTCGGATCCGAAACGATCATCCGATTTTTGGATGATTGAAATAATGTCCTACCCGTTTCTGAAAGCTTATTGAAGCGCATTGCTGAAATGTGTTTGCTGGCTGCCCCTTAAGAAATTGCTGCTATAGATATTGCAGATAAAGTAATAGGGAGTAAACTGAAGGTCTGGCGGGAAGATTTACTGATCCTGTCTTTTTTTTCCCTCTCTGAAGACTTTGTCTGTGAGACACAAATTCCAGACACTAGGCTAAGGTATACACTGAGGTGATACGTGTACTGTGGTAGCTTACCAGCACTGGGGAATGTTCTGTGTCTCTACATCACTGATACCGTGAATTTTTGCTAGGTATGATAGTCACAGGGAGGCTCTGCTGAAAGGAGGACTTGATGGAGACTGTAAAGATGATACGTTAGATCTGCTGCAGTACTTCACTGTTAGCTGTTACTCGGGATATGGAGATGATGAAAAGGTAATGAACGAACTCATCTTTAATGAATCCATTTAAATTTCGTGAAAAGTGTTGGCATTCTTTTCGTGTTGAAAAGCTATGTGTGGAATTGTTGGGCATAGGTAGTAATAATGCTTACCCAAATCTTTTTCAGACAAAACTTATGCTGGATGCTTAGGGAAGCTTCCACTCCTGCTTATTTATTGTCCAACAATTACTTAGTCATGATTTCCAACTATACGATACAGCTACAGAGCCTGTGTATATTACTTATTTACGTTATATAGTGAAGCATTCCAGTGCTTTGCAATGCCATCTGTTTATTCAGAAATACCTTTAACAAGCCAGAACGCTTCAAACTGAAAAAAAAAAAAAAAAAAAAAAACCCAAAAAAACCAAACAATAAAAAACAAGCAATATAACAACAGTCCTTCAGGAAACTGTACTTCCTATAATTGAATTCCCTGTTGGATTTTAAGATACTCATCATAACTTAAAAAGCTCCAGGTGATTAGAAAAACCTCTTCCAGAGAAAATCCGTATTTGTCTTTGTGTTACTATACTAGGAGTCAATTAGTAACATCTTAATTTAAAAAGAGATAGGGTACTCAATAGTGAATTTTGTATTTGGAACTTTCTTAAATCTTGATCCTGTGTAACCCAAAACTTATCAACATCTCCAGCATGCTGAAACTTTTTTTTTGGTTTAGATCTGAATACAGGTGCTTGATGTGTGAGAGGGACAGATTACACGAAGGAGATTGAAATAAAAGGAGTGTGAGAGAATGGGAACTTTGTTAAACTGAAGGGTCTTGCTGTTGAGAGCAAGTGCTTACAAGGCCTTTACCCTGGTTTTGAGATGGTGTTGCAGAATTGTAATATTTCTCTAAAATACACTACTGTAGCTGAACATTTGTACATCTATTATTGAGCCATGCAAAATAAGTCAGGTTGTTTTGTTTTTATTTCAGGGATTCTTCACAGTCTTTCGACAAGTTTTTGAGAAGATTGCAAAAGAAGAGATGGAATATATGACCCAGGAAGGTACTGCAGAATTCCCTATGTTTGGACATTCCCAAAGTGACTACGATACGGTAAGACCAAGTGTAAATCTGAACTGAAAGTAACACAGTTAAGTCATTACTTTGTCCCACACTGAAATCAAAGGAAAGGCTCCTGCTGATCTCTGAGGTGAATGCAAAACCACATCTGCTGTCTTTTCTGCTACTGTAGAATATTACTATAAAGGAAGCGCTTGTGTTCTGATTCATAATATTTAAGTGAATTAAAATTGGTATTTCCTGTTGTACTATATTATTAGCCAGGCTTTTAGGGTAAGTTGTCAGACAAACGCTTCACAGTGCTAACCATCAATTATGCCAATGAAACTTAAGTGTAGTGCAAGACCTGTAAAACAAAAGAACAAATATTTTCTTTGCTTCCTGATGAGAACAGTTTACCAGTGTTTTAATGCAACTCACATTACAGAAAGGGACATTGAGGTTTGGGGTTTTTTTTAAATAACATGTAGTGTCCTGCCTCATTTAGGAAAACTGTATAGCACTTACTGCCTAACACAGCCTTTAGAAAATGGGAGGTGTGGTGGTTGACCTGCAACATGATACTCTTGTCATCTACAATTATTCTGTAGTAAGATTTAATTTCCAAAACATTGCATGCTTTCCTTTGGGAAGCAAGAAAAGAAAATGTGTGGGGGACACTTGGATTCTTGCCAACTATTTGTTGTATTCTATCAGACTTAGAATTTTTTTTTTAAGGTTACCAGTATTCTTGTGTTGAAATAAATAGTAAAGTAATAGCAGTTTCCCCATTGAATAACTGCACAGTATCAGTGTACTCAAATGTTGCTCCCAGTCTGCTACTTCTCCCTGTGACTTTTAGTAAATTGTACTGTATGACTAATTATTTATGAAATTTAAATTGATACATACCTTAAAAATGAGTAACTTCAATGCTACAAAACTTGGCTGGAGCTGGAAACAAAGTTACAAATCAAACTAAGAAGTGTCAGAATGGGTGTTTGAATGTCAGGTAAAATTACAGGATGGCTTAACAGATGGAAATCTTTCCCAGGGAGAGAATATGTAGTGTCTCTGAAACTGCCAACATCTGTCTTTTAATGGAGTTATCTTGAAACATCTTTTGGAAACTGCTTGGTCTCAGACCATGGGATAGCCATGATTATAGACACAAAATAGCTTTTATGTTGTCAATTAGTAACTGCAAAAATGGCTGGGATTCTAGCACCAGCATGCTTTGACATCTGCCCTGTTCACACTGCTCTGGAAGCAGAATGCTTGTTTTGTGTTTGGTTTTTTTTTTAATTTTTTTTTTTTTTTTTAGAGGGATTCATAGGGGTATTTTATGGGAAATAGCCTCAGTTAAATGGGAAAGTAATTATCCCTGTTATCTTATATTCAGACAAAGAGATTACACTGTCAGGATTCCAGCACTGCGGTAGGAGTGTCATGGGAAAAGGGAAAAGAGTTTTAGAAGGGAGCTACGAAAACTCTACAGAGGCTTCAAAATCTGTGATGTGAGTGGTCTGTGGCTCAGTCTGCTGAGTTAATTCACAAGAAGCTTGAGAGGCAGCTTGACCAATGCCAGGCAGGCAGGGAATACGTTTTTAAGTCTGTGACTTCACAAGACTTCAGGGGAAGAGACTTGTGGATCAATTAGGTGCAGAAACAAAAGTGATGAGCTCCAAGTATAAGTAGTAGGCAAAACAAAGTTCACCTGGGAGTTCAGCAAGAGCTGCTGTACAGTCTTCTGGAGAATGTCAGAGATGTGCTTGGATTTCAGGTAGCTGCTGAGGAGAAGAAAGTCTTAGCTCATACAGCTGATGAAGGGTTTCTGTAAACCTTTATGTGATTTATTTATACTCTGAGGGAAAACTGTGGCCTGTATAGAAGACACAAAACTGCTACAAAAGTCCTGTATTATTTGGTATGGTTTTTGTCCCCTCACAAACAAATGACTTGTTTAAATTTTGTTTTTCTTACAGGTAGTCCACCCTTTCTATGCATATTGGCAGAGTTTCTGTACTCAGAAAAACTTTGCTTGGAAAGAAGAATATGACACACGACAAGCTTCAAACCGCTGGGAGAAACGAGCTATGGAAAAAGAGAACAAGAAAGTGAGAGATAAAGCAAGGAAAGAGAGGAATGAAGTGGTCCGTCAGCTAGTAGCCTTTGTTCGTAAAAGGGATAAAAGACTACAGGCTCACAGAAAACTTGTAGAACAACAAAATGCAGAAAAAACTAAGAAAGCAGAGGAATTTCGGAGGCAGCAGAAGCTCAGACAAGCCAAGTATGTAAATGTGGAACAAATACTTTAAACTTGGAGAAACTATCCATGAGTTAGATTCTAATAGTAGCTCCACTTGCTTTTTTTAAACATCCTTGAAAGTTTTATGTATTAGTTTTGGTCTCAAGCCTGAGCTTTTTAAAACTTGAGTGTCTCTGCATTGTACTGACATGTAGCGATTTAAGATAACCAGGGAATAGTTATCTGTGTGCTGCAGGTAACTGGCTGTAGTAGCACAGAATCCAGTGTGCTTTTACTTACCTGGGGAGGTAAGATTTAATAGTTATCATTGTTCCTTTAAAGAAAAAAGAATTTGTGTTTTGGAATGAGGGGGAACAGGGCTAGGACAACATGTTCTTAGATCAGCTTCATCTGCCTTGGAACTGTACCCACTAAAAAGAAAGTGGGAAAAATGAAAATAGTTTTGCTTTTCCTTTTAACTCTTCAGAAAGGACACTTTCATTGGACTAAATGCATTTTTTGGATGCTTTTATTTTTCCCAAAATTAAGTAGAAGGAAGAGCCTCTCTCCCAAGTGTAAGCACAATTTATTCTTCTAATTAGAAGAGTTTTTTGCCTGCAAATGGGAGGAAGGAGCTTAAATTCTTGTAAGAGTGCACTTGCAAAATAATTGTGTATTGATTAAAATAATATAATAATAATTAAAATATATATGGAATAGATTATATACAATTTATTTATTTTTATTTATATATATATGTGTGTGTGTGTGTATATATACACATTTATATATGTTTTTTCCAAAAGGGATAATGAAGCCGAGTTATGCATTTACTGACAAATGGCTTGGTAATTCTGAGTCCAGGATCCAGCTAGAGCAAAATTTGTCTGTATTGTGGTGCACTGATTGATAACCCGGGCCACACTTAGATTTGGAAAACTGAGCTGGTACATTCCCATAGCGCAGAGTCAAGGAATGATGTGCTTGTGGCTTTAGTGGTCCTGTTCTGTTCGTGGGTTTGGATCTTGCAGCAGGTAAAAGCAGCTGTACTGCTTTGAGGATTGAGCTACTTTACTGCTGCCAGCTTGACATTGGCCATGCTGCATAGCATTTCCTGCCTGAAATTCAAGGAGGACCTACCTATGTTAACGCCTCTTTACTTGCAGCGTAGATGTGCCTGTTGACATCACAAATTAACTGCTCAGATTTCCAGGCCCTACAGACAATTGTTTGCTCCATCATAATATGTTCAGGACTTTTCTCCTAAAATACCAGAGAAGACCAAGTTATCCTTTAAATAATACTGCTTCTGTAATTCCTATTTCATGGATGCAGTGTAGAAGTTATTGTATTATTCTACTTAAAGGCTTACTGAACAGTACAAGGAACAGAGCTGGATGACTCTGTCGGATATGGAGAAAGAGTTGCAAGAGATTGAGGCACAATATGAAAAGGAATTTGAAGATGGACCAGATGCTGAAGATAAACTACAACAACAGGAGACAAAAGGCATCAAAGGTATGGGGTGTGGGAGGGTGATCTATATTGAGTCGTTATAGCCCGAGTATTGGCTCACTGCACTTAAAGCCACGGATTCACAGTTCTGACGGTGGTGCAACTCCGTGCCTCCAGCTGAGGTGTGCCAGCCAGGCTAGAGTCTGGCCCTCTTTGGGGTTTTCCAGTGAGCATGAGAAGACATCAAGCTACAGCTGTTGGTTTAGGCTAATGTATGATTTGGCGAGACGATCTTGATGACTGCGTGTCAATAATACTAAGGAAGTTGAATGTCAATGTGACTATTTTCTGGGGCTTTAAGAGCAGCTTACTGAAAAATCACTTATCTGACTTTGTCTCTCTGATCCCTACTGATCTCTTCAGACAAACAGAAGGATGAGACTGAAGAAGCTGAGTTTGGTGGTGATCTGTACTGCCCTGCTTGTGAGAAATTTTTGAAAACTGAGAAAGCGTAAGTGCTTGTGGTTGGGGATTTGGGGGTTGGGGGTGTTGGGTTTTAACTTTTTAAAAAATGCATTTTAAAGATGTTTTAACTCCACATAATGGTCAGTGTTGTCTTTGCAGTAGAGACATTGTCAGGGCAGAATTTTCCATACTTAGTAGTGATGGAAAATGGGCCTGTTATTAATTTATCTGTAAGTATAACAATGTTTGCTCAGAGCTACCTGCAGTAATGATCTGCTGTTCTTCACAGCATGAAGAATCACGAAAAATCAAAGAAGCATCGAGAGATGGTAGCACTGTTACGACAGCAACTGGAAGAAGAAGAAGGGAAATTTCCTGTGTCTTTGGATGAGGCAAATGAAATAAATACCAAAGAGAAGAAAGAAGGAGAACACATGCCCAAGCAGAAGTACTTTAAATTGGCTTTAATTTTATCGTGACTAATGATTTAGCAAGTCTTGGAGGCCCTCAGAGGGAGCTTCTGGTGATTTATAGTTGTGTTGGAACTCGCAGTTTTATGCCATTTAAAATATTGCTTAGCATCAAAGTCCTAGTAAAATGCATACATTAGTGTGACTGGATTCAAATGTTGTAGGATAATAGTCTCATATTTTCTCTGCTTCTTAAAGTTACATGTTAAGGAAAAGTGATTGTTACTTTTCAAACAGGGGAACTTGCACAGGGCCAGTGTTTATTCATTCAGTACTTTTTTGGTACTTTTTGTCAGTTGGATGCTGGCACGCATAGAAAATGAGTGTGCTTAAAAATCAGAACTGATGAAGTAAATTGCACAACTTCATTTTTTGAATGGCCAAAGCATAATACCAACTCTCACTAGTATCTTCAAGTTCAGTCTAAGCAGAATAAATGTTTTACTAAATGCAATGAGTAGTTTAGGAGAACTGTTGTTTTCATTTCAGGCATGAGTAGTTTTCTGTTTGTGGCTACCGTCTCCCTATTACGTTAAGAGGATAAGCAAGAATATAACTTGGTACCTTTTTAGAAATTGTACTCATTCGTCTTTTCCTCGAAAAGAGGTAATTCTAAATTCTTATCTTTACAGACTCTCGAAGAAGCAGAGGAAGAAACAGAAAACAAGGATGATGGCATGTAGTCATACCATGGTATTCTGGGAACTTTACAATCCAGTTTTGTTATCTCCTAATTTAACTTTTTTTTTTTGTCCTGAAAAATAAGAGAGACTTGGAAATTCTACAGAACTTGAAGACTGTTTTCAGATAGTTTTAGTTCTTCTTTGACTGCAAAATAATTTTTATACACTTATTATGATCATATTTTATGATAATAGTCTCATAGACCTCACTTTGTTCTGTTTGTGCAGATCCTAATAAATGTGGTGCTGGTTCTAAAGAGGCTACAGTCTGAAGTGTAAGGAAGACAGATGGAAACAGGCAGATAGGCAGAGTGCAAGGAATTGATCAGAAAGACCACCAATGGCCTTAGTACATTAGCAGCTCAATTGTTTGGTCGTTTTCTGCTTTGGTTGCTAGAGTTGATATAACGTATTGTTCGTTAATCTCTAGCTTAGGGAAAAAAAAACCCTAACACATTATTGGCATCCTAATGACACTGTAGTTGTTGGAAACACATCCATTCCACCTTTCGCTTGAATTGTAAACATGAGTAACACCAACCTGTTGTACTCTAGGCTCTGAGTCTGTGCATGATATGACAGATCTGTGCTTACAGCAGCAGGTAAAATTCAAGAACTGCAAGCTGTTTCAGGTTTGAGTGGCAGCAGTGCCACAGTGAGCAAACTTTTCTGCCTGTCTTCCTCAACCTTGATCCTTTTCAAGTCTTACTTCTTCTCTACTTACTACCTCAATCCTAGCCTTTTCCCAGTGAGCTTTCAGTACCAGGTCCTGCCTCTTCCACCCTTTCCCAAGATGGTCTTCTGTCTTCTCCCAACCTAACCCCTCTAGTCTCCTATTGTATGTTCACCTTCTCTGCCCTCTCCCACACCATCATTATCTCTTATCCTCAAGAAACTTCCCTGAGACTTGCAAGAAACTGAATTTTTCTTGCTTCACTTTGGCTGGTATTGCATACTCCAAGTCAGTATTGGCTTGACCTTGTTGTTTCCATGCAGGCCATCAGGCTCCTGTTCAACTCTTGCCTTCTCAGTTTGAAATCAGAAGGTCTTGGTCTCACTGTACAGATTGCATATAGGCACTGCGTCTCTCTTCTATCAGCTTGTTCACGAGCTCTTCTGCTGCCCAGACAGTAGGTGCCACTCTTGCGTAGCATGAGCTGGAATCTTCCACAGACAGATTTTTCTGGGAACATAACCTCCATCCTCTACCAAGCTTTACAAAGTGCAGGGAATTGCTATGATTTTTGTTTTCTTCTCCTGAAAGTAGATAGATTAGCCAAGTTTTTTCAGGTAGCTGAGACTCTGCAAAAGATACTAAAGGTGATAGAGTTGCATTAATGCAGTGTTAGGTCAAATTTGTTACCCTGCTTTTGGGAGCTGAGCTGTATTGCTTCAGACATGATCAGGGGTTGATCTTTTGACAGAGTGCATGTGTTGAGTCTACTCTTGTCTTCTGGTACGTGGAAAAGGCTGCCAGTGTTTCTGTTAGGGAGGGAAAATACAGTGTGTTTATCTAGCTTCATTCAGCTCAGTTACTTTGACTTGTCTCCTAATGCAGGTGTCTGGCACAGAAAACTTTAGTCTAAATAACATTTTGCAAAGTTACAAGGAAGGCCACTGTTTTATAATGTGAAATGGTAGCCAGAAGAGAATGAGCCCTGCGTATAATTAAAAGCTACCTTCATTCTCCTCTTCTGTAGTTTTAGAGGCTGTTTTATTGGTGTTTCTTCCTTTTATCACAGGTGGCCTCATCTTTCAAAACAGGAGAACTACGGTTTTGCCTGTTACAATTTCACTGAAAACAAACAGTAAAATTAAGGTGGTCCATGGCTTTCTGTTCTCCCTGCCCACCCGTGTCTGAGATAAATAAGTATAATACTATAAACATAATCACTAATGAACTTAAAGTAGTTAACTTGCATGTCTTCTGTTTGGACAGACTGACAAGGACTGTTCTGATAAAAGTGCTGATGCAGGAACAGTTGAACAAGAGGAGGTGCCCGGAGTGGACAAGCAGAGTGGCTCAGCAGAGGAGGTGGTAAATGATGGCCAAAGATGTGCTGTGTCAGGGGACACAAGCACGACAGAGGATGTCAGCCAAGTGAAGGAAGCAGAAAGTGAAGTGACAAGGTGTGCTGACTTGCAATATTGCACTGTGTCATTCTGTGTCATGTTTGATACTGTCAGGCAAGTCTAGATTTACTAGCCAATGTGAACTGGGGGCTACTCCACTAAATCAGAGTTGAGTAAATAGGATACTAAGCAAGGACTGTTAGGATCTACTTTGGAATTGGTCTTTGACTGCAGATCCCCGCCACATCACTTACCAGTAGCTGATTCACCATCTAGCTGAATCTTGATCTCAACAATTGATCATATAAATTAAACTGCTTTATTTTTTTGCTAGAAGCTCTTGCATTGTGTTGTTTGAAGGAAGAACAGGGGAAAGCAGTGGAGACACTGATGACTGAAAACCATCAGATGCTCTTAAATGTTGAATGTTGAATGCACTGATCTTGGTTTCTCTTTGTTTATCAGCAGTACTAAGCCTAAAGGGAAAAAAGCCAAGGATGCAAAAAAGTCTGCTTCAGAGCACCCAACAACAGTATGTCAAAGTACTTACACTATTTAAAAGCTGGTGGTCATAATACTACAAACAAGGTTGGTTGTTTGGTCACTTCCAGTCCACAAATTCTGTTTCAGTTTTTTTCTTATTTTCTAATAATACAGGTATTTCTATCCCTATGATTTTATTAGAAGCTGGGAGACTGGAACAGCAGCTTTTGTCCTCGCAGAGAAGAGCAACTTAAGAGAGTTGCTAAAGCTCTGTGTCCAAGGCAGTTCAAACCAAACAAATTAAACAACTGAAGACAGAGCTGTTGTCATCAGGCAGGTGACAGGCAGTACCATTTGCATCTTTCCCAATATTGATGCTTCCCAGAAAGAGCAAAATCTTGTAGTAACTACAGCTAAGACATAATAAATTCACTAAAGCTCAGAGCCTAAAGTGCTGTGTGTATAGTCAGGTGAAATCAAAAGTATTCTTTATCTTGAATTAGATTTGCAAGGCTTCTATTCTTGTTCTTGGTTTTACTTAGTACTCTTTGAAATTTCAAGAAGCTATACTTGTGATTTTTTTTTTTTTAATATATATATTTGTTCCTCAGTAATGGAATATCTGTGATAGAAACAAACAGCTTATTCACATTTCACTAAGAGAAACTGCACACAACAAATTGGTGTATTACATTTATTGCACATTACATATGATTGTGAAGCATTTTGGTTTTTTTCCTCATTGCAGAATGAAGTTCCCATCCAGTGTACAACCTGCAAATGTACATTTCCATCCCGAAATAAACTGTTTGAACACCTCAAAACCATGCGACATGCAAAACCAGCCCAAGCACCACCTGTAACTGGAGCTGTAAACACCAGAAACAAAAAAGAGAAACGTAAACACTAAGAGAGCTTTTTTAGAGTAACAGTCTTTAGAATAGTATGTGAAAACTCTCCCAAAACTGGAAGGTGCACATTGCCTGTGTTCAGAGTTAAAACAGAGAAGGGAAGTCCTAATTTTGGAAAAAAGGAAGATGTAGCAAAAGGAGTATTATCTTGTGAAGGAATGTGTGCTTTCTTTTGATCAGCTTTTAATAACTGGATTTGACCTATTAGCCATAGTTTGTATCTTTACTATATCACTAATGAGTGTGCTTTGCAATCCTAAAAGCAGCAGGAGGAGAAGAAAAGCATATTTTGGAAAGGAAGATGACTAGATTAGAGCCCCATGATAAAAAATAATTACTGTCATTAGAAACTTTTCAACTTTATGCAAACTTTTCTTTTTCATGCCCTAATTACAGTGTGTCATTTTAGTAGGTGTAGACAGTTTTACCTCTATTTGAAACCTCCAGTTATGTTCTGATCAGAGTGGCTCTCACCCAGAGATTTATTATGCTTATGTAAGTGAAATCTCACAGACTGAAGTCTGCAGTGTTGCTTTTTGACTTTAAATTCTTTTATTGAAATAAAAACAAATACTTCTATCATTTGTGTGTTTTACAAATGCTTGTATGTATTTGGTATAAATAGCAAGGTTTTGGTGGGGGTGCTGGGGGCAGCAGCAGTGGTGACCGCTGTGGAAGGCAGTCGGGGACTACCCTGCACTGGTCCCAGCCACCTCTGTAACACCACACACCAATGCTCAGCCATTGGGGAGCATGTGGTGCTTCTGTCAAAACATATTTAAGATGTGGCAGTAAATGCCATCATACAAAGCAACATGGCCAGGGCAGCAGGAGGCATGCCACTGCAGTGCTGGTACCACCCCCAAGGGCACTATGGATGCTACAACACCCAGTGTACTTCCCCAAAACAACTTTATTATTTTCCTCTCCCTCTTTCTAAAAATTACCAATTTTTATATGACTTTCATAGATGAAAGATGAATATACGTCTGCCTCTTCATCTGATACCCAGTTAATCCAATCAGGGTTTTTTATGCTAATGCTAGAATAGCTGTGTGTAGAATATACATAGAATACACACCACCACTGTAGAACTGAACTGTATGTTTACAAAACAGGTTACAGTGTATTCTTTATTAAACACTGGATCTGTCAGACCACTCTTATGATACTGAACAAGTACTTCTTCTTCCGACTATGATTTTCTTATCCAATGTAGAGTAGTACCAGGTCTGGGTGGCAAGTATTGGGGGTTCTGTGTGCGTCTCATGTAAGGGAACAAATCAAGTCTATTTTGCAGCTGCTTTCTCCATGTGTCTCTGTAAAGCAGTATGAAATACTTCCACAGCAAAGTCGACATCCTTTTTACTAATGCACATAGGAGGTTTAATTCTAAATGTCTGAGGAGGAAAAAAAAAAAAAAAAATCGTTAAACTTGTATGGAAAGAATACAGTTTCTAGCAGCCCATCTAGGTCAGCACTCACCTGCTCAAAAAAATCTAACAAAAAGTGTGAAAAATAATATTATAGCAGAACAGCAGAGCAGGGACTGAGGCTTCTGATAAATGCACTCTGAAGTGGGGCAATTTTGGACTTGACTGTATCCAACCCACCACTCCACTCTTGTGACAAAGCAACTGCCTTCAAAAGAGACCTGACCAGAGTAGGTCAGGTTTGCAGCTCTCTTATTCCAGACAGAACTAGTATAAAACTTTCAATGGGTTTGTACTAAGAACAGACATAGATGTATCTTCCTTTCTGGCAGCTCTGCCACAGGGAAAATTAGTATCTATTAAGAGTGGCAGCCTCTTGCATTGTGTCAGCTGATTTGCTGTTATATTATAGGCTTTTTTCAAGGGTTCTAAGAGAATGCGTTATGAAAGAATCACCAAATACTTACTTTCAGTTAGGGTACTATAGCTTGAATGCGTGTTGATCAGGAAGGGGTATATGCACAGTTTAACTTGTCAAGTTTCAGTTTAAATTTTTCTGTCATCATATCAAAGGACTTCATGCAGCGAGAGTGGAGTAACGGTCTTTCCCACCTGCAGCTCCATGTGAAGCTAACACTCACAGATAAACAGCACTCTCGTGAGACAGAATCAGATTTTAACTACACTCTGAGGTGCAGCCTGTTACCTGGGTTTCTGGTCTGTGACTTGTGAAATAACTGATGAGGTGACAGATGCTATGCCCCATTTATTTTAGCCATCCTGTGTTTATCGCGTACAGAAGATGCTTCCACTATGTCAGAGGGCTTCACCGACCTGACCAGCCCTGAGGCAACTCTCTGCTATTAACTCACATGTGGTAAGAAGCTGGTGATGCAGAGCCCTGGGTACAGCATGGTGCATCTTCAATTGCTGTGGGCTGATGCCCATTCACATGCAATTCTCACTTTTGTGCTGCATTGCTAAACATGCTGTTAACAACTCTCTGTTTTTTTTTTATTACCATACAGGTAGAATGTTACCAGCTCTCCGGACTGAAAGAACTAGCAAAACCAAACTTGTTCTGTACCAATAGGTCAGGCGATAACCTGAACATTAGCAAAGACTTAGCAGGCCTGAATATTGCTGATTTCTTGTAAGTTACATAGACTATAGTACATTGCTTTTCTAGGGGAAGTTGTCCCTCTAAAGGAAAACTCCAAGCTTACAGGTAGCTCAGCATACTTGAAAAGAATCAGATAGCTCCTGCCCAATTTATAAAATAAGCAAAATTAAACAGAGAGAGCTCCTAAGAGTATATGTTTTCTAGTTTGTTTATTTACTAAACTAAAGTTAATTTAGCTTGAGGGAAACGGGATGTAGTTCATGAGGACAGAAAATAAGCTTTATGTATAACCAGAGGTTCAGTACCTGACTGTAGAGTCCTCCTCTGCCAATTAGAACCCCCATGTCTTTACAGTCCTCCCAGATCTGATTGATTTCTTCAGCTGGAAGAGGGTGGCAACTATCCTAAGGAAAGCAAACATTAAACTTCACTTAGATACTCCAAATTAGTCTTATGAAAAAAAAAATATATTCCAGTCTGTCCAATAAAGCCCACCCCCATCTCTGGCTGAAAACATTAGCTGTGTAATTTATCTGCTTTCCAAGACGAGTTTATGCAATTAAGGTACACAAGTCACTGCTTACTCAAAGCTTGTGAAATATCTGAAAAGCTGGAACGTTCTGGCTCGTTTTTGGCCCGAGCAATGTTTTCTCACTTCACTAGCTTTTTTTAAATAGGAAATCATCCTATTATTTCAACTGAAATAAGATGTGATAAAATTTTCAGTGGCACTGTAAATTGAAAGGAATAAAGTAAATCACTAACCTTATCTGTCACCATTTCTACTCCAATCATAAGTCCCTTGCCACGGACATCTCCAACAACCTCGAATTTATCCCGTAGTTTAGCCAACTCCAGTAGCATATATGTTCCCACATCCTCACTGTTTTTTTGTAGACCATCTTCTTCAATAGCCTGGTTAAAATGATGTACTGTGACAGTATTGCAGGCAAAGCTTCCAATACAGTCAGTTAATCCCCATTTAGCTTGATGACACACTATGTTTATCTCACTTCCTTGCAGACTATG
Organism: Aquila chrysaetos chrysaetos; assembly: GCF_900496995.4. Lineage (NCBI taxonomy): Eukaryota > Metazoa > Chordata > Aves > Accipitriformes > Accipitridae > Aquila > Aquila chrysaetos. The sequence continues at coordinate 74,662,000 of NC_044030.1, read as the reverse complement.
TTCCTTCACTACTACAGTTCTTACATTTTTGTTCTTTTACAACCCTCTAGTGGCATCAGAGTACAACTGAACATAATATTTTGATGTTGCTGTGGCGTTTTTCACATTTTACTTATTATTCCATAAACATAATCCAGTAATTCATGCTCACATGTAGTCAGAACTGAAAAATATCTGACCAGCAGCATTATTTTCAAAATCTAACCAGAAATATTTTAATTCTTTGTCAGTATCATGGGAAGAATGTAATTTGACAAGGCATACCTATGTGTACTAGGCAGCTTTTTAGGGAACAACTTGAGTGTTTTAGATTGATCAATACCATGCTTTTTAAACACAATCTTTTTTTTGTTCCTTACTCCACTCTCCTTAATCAAAGTTCTGAAATGCAGTCAGCTATCAGCACTGACATGCACAACCCATTTTATGAACTTAATATGTGCATTAAAAAAATTCATATGAAAAAACAAAAAAATACAATTAAAGAAGTTGAAGTGGCTGTTTCTCCTTTTTTCTTTTTTTTTTTTTCCCCTTTTCTTTCAACTCCATTTTATTCTTTCAGACTCTGACAATCTCCTTGGATTTATTTCAGATCCAGGCTCCAAGTTACTTCAGAGCCAAAAAACCCCAAAACATGGGTTCGGACTTTCTTATTTGTAAACTGTTTTTTCAAAATCTTTTTATTGATATGATCAACCATCTTATAAAATAGCTTAACCCCCTCCCCCTCCAAACATTCAGGAAAGTAACATGAACAGAAACAGTGTCTGCTGTAATGCAGTGAGATTTAAGGACAAATGGTTTGCACATGATCAAGACAAATTAAATAGCGACCTACTGCCCACTGACTGATTTTCTGCTGGATAGTAAGTGAAATATATTGCAAATTTTTCGATTGTCTTTTTCATGAGGCATTTTTTTTTTCAAAAGGAATTCTGACCTTCCATATTTTTAACTATCTGGTTGTTGAGGCTTTTTAGGCATAAGGGAAAAGCTGTGGAGTTAAAAAAAATTTGTTAAGCATTTGTGAGAGAATAAATTTGGTTTAGCTAAGGATTTGCATAGTCCTATGAAAGGGGCTTTTGAGAAAGTGCTGTCCTACATTTTTATTAACAAAGTAAAGAATGTAAGGAAGACACAGAAAGATGATTCTGAAAACATAATCACAAGACTCCTATTCTTGCTAGAGGAATGAAAATTTTGCAATGGAATGAAACACGAATTTTTCCTACATATACGGCACATTGGCCATGTATGCATAATACATGCATATGTTTGTGCATTTTATACAGTTATTTAAAAAATAGCCCACCTGTAACTTTATAGTAAGAATAAATGTAAACATTTTTCATCTTTTGCTACAAGAAAAACTGTGGAATATATAAATATATATAATGTTCTCCCTACATCAAGAACTGCAGCTCCAACTACGCAGGCCAAAGGGCTTCCTCCAAATGTATTAAAGTGAAGGTTTTGAGCCAAGGAACTTGCAATCTCTAAGAGAAAAAGAACAACACTGATTACTCTTACAGTTGCCTTATGTTTGGTAACGGTACTTACCTGCTTTAACTTAACTGTTAAGTTTGCTGTGCTTCAACCCTGATTCTACTGGAGACAACGCAATAGGAAGATTTTATTTTTTCTGCAAGCAGTCTGTGCAAAATATGACTATCCCCCAAAACTATAGTGTCTAGCAGATGCTAAAAACAGGCTTTTTAAAAAAGAAGTCACATTTCTAACATGCTATCAGTTGTCCCCTTGAACTGACACCTACAGATTTTCTTCACTAGATTCAGCCAGTCATTTGTATGAATCAAGTAGCTGGCTAGCATGCTGCCTTACATACTTGCAGTACCTTGGTTAGTAGAACAGTGAATTCAGTTAGGATTTCCAGGATCTATTACCAGCTATACCAATACTTGCAAGGTCATCCCCACTTCAGTTACACAACTAACCCCATTCAAATAAAGCTTTGCATTGGTATAGCACAGCGCTTGGTAAAATGAGTAATGAGAATCCAATTCATTTCTCAAAAGATAGATTGAGAAAAAGATTATTAATAAAGCTCAGCTATTTGAACACACATCTCTCCAGTAAGTAATTATTGTATAGTTTATTTTGTAATTGCTCTATTTTAAATCTTAGCAAAACAGAACACTTATACCTTTTGTTGTAACAACAGCTGCCATTGGAAAGCCATTACCAATTCCTTTTGCCAAAGTAACAATGTCAGGGACTACATCATGTGTTTGAAATCCCCAGAAATGGCTGCCTGCCCGTCCAAATCCTGTCTGTACCTTTCAAAAGAAAAATTCAGAGAAATCCCCATCACTTTCTCACATTTTACAATATGGTTTCTTTTTCTTGTCTTTCTGTTGTTACTGATTTGCATTAAACTGCAACTATATCTGGAGTCGAGTTGTATTAGGATCCTTATTCAGATGGCTTTGCACAGAATTCTGTTTATTGTAATTGGGTTTTTCTTTCACATATGAAAGAGATACCATGTCACCACATCTTGGCATGGTGAGATGCACAAATAAGCTGCAGCTTCCATTTCATAATTGAGAGGAAATGTAGTTGCTTATCACATTTCAAAAGCAACCCCATGATTGCTGATTTCTACTACTGTAATGCTTGAGGTATGTATCACCACCACTTTGAAGTGTTTGCTACTGTTTCAAAACAGCTTTAGCTAAGCAAATTCTATTTATAAAATGTATTTGCAGAGGTACAGCAATCAACTCCCTTCAACAACACTCATAAGAGGAAGTGTTATTGTGACAAACTTCACATCACAGCTGGCATTTATTAGCTGCCTATTTGTGTAAATTTACTGCTCCCAAAAGGTAGGGATTGAAGTCTGCTACTAACATTACCTATGTCTAAAATTGGAATACCACATAGCAGAATAAAGGCAGTAAAAACTGGGAGGCTCCTATGCTTGGAGAGATGTGCTGTGTTAAGCTTAAGCTATGAAGTGTATAGCATTGTATTTAGATTATTTCCAGGCTTCCAGTTTGCCTTCACTTGGATTCTTTTAAGATGACTTTCAGAGGTACCCCAAACTCTAGAGCTCTTATGTCCAAAAAGAACTCACTTCATCTGAAATACAAATGCCCCCTCTTTCCCGTACTAGCTGATAAGCTTCCTTTAAGAAACTTCTTGGGTACTGAACAGCGCCGTTAACACCCTGTCAAGACAAAAAAGACAACGTCTTCGCACAAAGAAACAGGAATTCCACTGTGTGACTATCCTACAATAAGAAAAAAATACCAGCAGCCCTCAGGTAATAGCAAGACTGTTGTCTCAAGTTTCTGGCTTCAGCAGTGAAACTGCTTCAAAAAGTGCCTGCTCAGGTCATTCATTCCCATTCCACAGGGCAGTTTGCTGTTCCATTTGTGAGGCCACACTGTAAACTGGATTGCTGTAAGACAGAGTCGATTAAAGATAAACTGCCAAAACAAGTTTCTTGAAAACCTACACACTGAGAAACCCAGAAACTGTGTTTGATGACAAAGTTAACCAGAGAATTCACATCCCTTCTTTGGTTAATTTGTTTAAAACATTGTTTCCTCGACTTCTGTTCACCTTGCCAGTTTTTCTTTGGATCAGAAATTCCACTCTACACCTGGACTGCAACGGCTTCTCAGACTCAAGTATGTGAAGGCATAGAAGACAGCAAAAACAGAGAACAGCTCCTATCTTCTCTGTGGACACAATTCTCACATTTTTTTCTTGCCTTTCCTGTTCCAGAATATATTCTCCATTCTTCCTATTCAAGAACCACACATACAGCAGTTCTGAAACTAGGGTGAAGCACCAAGAGAATGAATCCTGTGGCCACCACTTGCTGGAAATCTGCTAAAAATATAGTGGACAACATGGCTGGGAAGAGGTGGAAGGGGAATTGAGTTAAAGTTTACAGAAATAGTAAAGAGAAAAGCAGTACGAAATTTGGAAGAAGGTATTAGAAACTAAACAATAGCATGCATCATACTTGCTATTTAAATGCAGAAAAAATGTGTATGTTCAATCATGGTTCTCTGTTTAATTTAACTTCATGAGCAAAATTCTAGCTCCACTGAAATCAGTGACAGAAGCTGAAATTTTAACACAGTGCATCCATTCTTTCAAGTATTTAAGGTGTTCAAGGCATTAAAAAAATAATAAGAATCTAAAGAAGTCTATGTTTAGGATGTAGCTAAAGAATATCAGATCTGAGTTTTTCACACTATTTGTGCCATCACAATTGAGAAATGGCAAACTACCTACTTGAATTGGTTCAGCGATAAATCCAGCTATCGTCTTTGGCACTGAGGTATTCAGAGTGTCTTTGAACTGTTCAATGTACTGGTCATTTGCATGACATACACCTGTTTACAGGGGAAATAGATTGAAGGGAATTTACTTAAAATGACACAAAACTAGCTTCAAAATATGAAATTACACATGTAAGCAACAAGTATTATCTGACTGGATGGTAAATGTCACCTCTCAGATACACAATAAAAGGCTAAACATTAAAGGAGAGAGTCCCTTATTTTCTCTTAAACCATATATACTCTAAGGAATGCCAGTTCCAAAACAGCAGGGCAAGGCTGCCAGACAATAAGGTGTTACACATTATACAAGTCAGTAAGGTGTAGGTTAGAGAAAGTGTTTGTGAATCACCTGCATCAGCAGAAGGAATAAGCACACACTTTCTCAGGGGTTAATAAACATCACCATAAGACATAAGGAATCGTTGGGTTAGTGCAGGTATGAGGATTCTGGAGAATACAGCTGTGTATCAGTCTACACTGAAATAAAGAACAGAGCAATTAGTATAGCTAATGCTTGCATTCACTAGGGAGGGCAAAGCTAAAAAGAAAACATTCTGTTACGTATGCACGTGAATTAAAATACTAAAGAGTGCCTGTTGAAACAGTGGAAAAAAATTACTATAATAGTTGTTAACAGGAGAGCAGTAGAGGAGCTTCCACACTGTGCTGTATATGGAATGTTTTGCCCCATATTAGACTTTTTGCCTATCACTGGCCTCAGGTTGTCCTTACTATTCATATTATTCCAAAAGAAAAGCTTGAGAGCTGTCAAAACTTCAGAAACAGCAGAAAACACCAATGAACATTTCCATTCTTCCAGATGTGCTAAACTGAGTTCCACAGCTCCCAGAGTTGGATCATGACAAATGCTGGAAACAAAGGCTGGGATTTTAAGAGGAAATCTGAGAATATGAGGTGTCACTTGCCCAAAATTTTTCTCAGTGGAAAGCAGGTGCCTGAGGTTGTCTGCAATATTTTCTTTGGTTGCCCTTGCAAATCCTAACCAGAGGTCTACCTTTCTTGAGGACGCAAATACAACTTATTTCCACAGCCCTCTAGTATTCTCTAATCTAAAAGCCAAATACTTTTTGTCATTGACCAACCTTCAGAACAGCTGCATTTTCGAACAGTTTGTACTGGAGAATCTCTACAATGGCTGCCTCCCCATGGACCACGAAAAACATCCGGTAACATTGTCTGTCAAGCATAAGAGAAATAGCTACAGATTTGATGACACCTTTCTAAGAGATGCTTTGATCATACTGAGTGATCACTAATGACAAAAACTAAAGAAAGGCTGTTAGAGTCAAAGGGCATACCTCATTCAAGCAACTTGTCTGAACAACACTTGTGGAATAACACCAAACTTCCCCCTCAAGAAATGGTAAAACAGAGACAGTTTTGGAACTAACAAGTTTAAACTATTCCAGCAATAATCACTCAGTTGATTATTTCCTTTGTTTTGTTCTTTAAGTTAATCAGCAGTTTTGGTTATCTAAGATTAATAGCAACATTTTCAGAGCTGCTGGTAGTACTTCAATAATCCAAAGTATGATAAAATTCTGCAAAACACAGGGAGGTAGGCAGATCTAGTAGAGTAATTACAGGCTGGAAATTGGGAACTCCAGCCTTCTAATCCTGACTGCTGATGAAACACCACATGACTTCAGGCAACTCATTTATTGACCCAGGTTGGGAGGCTGCTATAAAGGAGCCTTCCTACAGCCAGTGCTGTGGGTGAGCTATCACCAGTACAGATCGGAGTAGCCAATGCCAGCTTCTAGTAGATAGAAAGTCATTCCCATCTGCTCAAGGGCAGGGAGATAACGTATTGCCATTTATCTCCAATGGATCTCCTTAACAGGTATGTCTCCTGTCTTGCTGAAATGAGGGACATCATAGGGTTTTTTCTTCATTCCAGGGGAGGATCTACTTCAGACCAGCTGAAAGCAGCTTTGCACAGGTATGCCAAAACAAACTTGGGAAAAGGGGTTCTGAGCTTTATTATTTTGCACCTTACACAGACTTACATGCAGGCACTAAGCATGACTAAAGAGCTGTAAATCATGCCCACTCGTGTTATGGCTGTCCCGATTCCAAAGTAGCATAAGTAACTACACAGAGAAGGAAAGGGGACTCTGGCTCGTGTGCTTACACAGGAGGAACAGGTACACTGCAGTTTAGTTAGTGACTGTAACACACTTAGAGGATAGAAAATGTGCTAACTGTTTAAATATTCAAATAAAAATGTTAGTTACCCAGATTATTTAAAAAAAATAAATAAAAATCTCACTGTTGAACAGCCAAAGCCATTGGCGACACCATGCTTATAAAGACCAATAGATGTCAATCCCAGCGTGTAAGGGCTGCCTCCATGGTATGCTCCTCTGTGCAAACAAAGCAAGCACATGAACACTGCTCATTTCCAAGAAGAGACTGTAGCAAAATCAGCTCTGAGAAGGCATGCTTCTGAGCTACAAATTATTGGGGAAAGTGTGCACTGTTAAACTCAAAACAAGAAGATTCCTGCTGCCATTTTTTGCTCTGGTTTTGGAAGATCCATGACTGCCCATCTGCATTTGTTTCCTAAATTTCAAATGTTAAAAATTGTGAGGTGATGTTTGCAAGGAGAAGAGAACAATGATTGGAACCAACAGCAATTCAGACAATGCCTCACAAAGTTCTGCTGTAGCACCTGAGCCCTACATAGCAAACATCTCTCTTCTTTAAATCTTGGGAACTGCTGCTCTCTCCAACAGATGCTGCCAATCATTAAACTACATGGTAGTTTGCTGCCAGTTTTATACACAAATCAGAAGTTCATTAATGAGAACATACGAGCAAGGTGGGTACCCAATGTTCTGCTGAACAGAATAACAGAAAAATACAGCTCTTCATAACAAGGCCTTTTATTCTAATATTTGAAGCCGCTTGGGAAGCACAGTAAAAAGGACTGCTTACACTGGTGCTTACATAGCACTCACCCCTGCACCACCTTGTTGCTAAGCCAGAAGAGCTGTTTGTGTACCTGTGCAGTGAACTATGGTTCAGGGATCTGGCAGAAAAATAAGGCAGCAAAACAAACAAAACAAAAAAAATCCTTCTGCCAGGTTAGCTTTCAGCCAGAGCAGTTCCCTGCTGCAGTTCACTGCACTGCTATTCCACCTTTGTATCCCCACAAACGAGGGCACTGCAGGGGTAGAATGAAGGAAGAAAGCAGCAGTTGCTGAAGCCTGCTCTGGCCCTGAACAACGGTCCACCAAAGCACACACTGAACACAGAGACTAGACCCTTTTCTAAGTAACAAAAGCAAAAATTGCAGGTTGTGTTTTGTATGCAAACTACTCTGAATATACTGTATCAAATCTTCAAATAAAATAATTTCTCTTTGTCAAATAAAATAATTTCATAGCATTCTCCTCAGCAGATCTGGGATTAAAGAGTTCTCTATCATTTCTTGGTTTAGGCATATAGAGACTGATCACATACACAAATGAGTTTTGTAAAGATCTATCGCCATTACCTGAAAGAGATGATGTCGAAGTTACGAGTATATAGCCTCGCCATGAACATAGCCAAATCATTGGCTTCTGACCCGCTGTTGGTTAGATAAACCACCTAAAGGATAATGCTTAGGATCAGTACAGCGCCCAACCACCACCTTCTTGTTCAGCATCAGACCATGTAACTTAGTAACATTATGAGCTATAACCTATCACTACCACAAGGTGACTTCACCGCAGTAAACTTAGTGTTGCCTACACACTATAGATGAGAACTAAGACCAAGCTGACATACTCAGGGAGAGTACAGAAAAATCTTTAAGAGCTGGGATCTTCGGGTTTTCCTAAGATGGAACAGTGATTCAAAGAAAAATGAAAGTGTCCAGGTCAAACTGAGTATGACTGACTGAATAGAAATAACCTTCACGCAGCTAAAAAGGGCAGTACAATGTCCTTGCATGTTAGTTACTAGGAGTGACACACACAGGCACAACTGTGGAACGGAAGGGGTAAGCAGAGTACGCTTATTGGGAGCAAATGAGGATTAAGGGGATATCCTGAATACTAGTTCTGAGATTTGAAAACAGCTCAAATTCTAGTGTCACTGGTTTTAAAGTTAATTTTCAAAAGTGATTGAGATTCTCCACTTCTTAAACTATGCAGATGGTTTACATTTTTTTTTTAACTCTCCTTCCATTTTAAAGATTGCGACAGCTTCACATTCTTCTGCTAGCCCAATTTCATTTTATCACCAGTTTATTCTACCTGAAAACAAACCCAGTGTTTTTCTTACTGTTTCTGGGCATATGAAACATGACATTTATGTGGTTTATTTAAATGTCAGTAAAGCTCACTACACAAAGTACTGTCAAATACTTTTCACTGTGAATTTTCATGAGATCAAGCAAATTAAGGCTGGCTACTGATAAGAATAGTTAACATCTTCTTAGCTCCTTCAATAATTTTTAAGCTGGCAATGCGCCTTCACAGTGACAACTGGAGGATGAGAACAAACAGAACAGGACCTTGGGATATTATGCTTGTCTACATCTGAGTCTAAAGACAAGGCCTTCAGGGTCATCATACTCTCCTTATCTGACAGCCTGTAGTCCCCATACAGGTCTTCTCTCCAAAGATATCATTTATGGCTCTCATTTATGTAATATTTTATATTAAACATTTCTTAAAAACAGACACCCCCTTCACCTGCCCCTGCTCCTGTCAGAAGCAAAGTACCTTAAGTGGATCTGGAAGAAGAGAAGTTAGCTTTTCAGCATACTCCTGGATTGATGGGTGCATGTAGATATTACTGGTATGCCACAGGCGAGCAAGCTGTTTCTGGGTAGCCGTAGTTACCTTTCTGCATGTAGCACAAGAAGAGACAACGGGCTTCAATTCTACACACATGTGCACTCATACATGCACACACCTACCCATTATTAATTCTGAAAATGCAGACACTGCACCATTTGCCAGATGAATGAACAAGTAGACAAAATTAACGAATTCTTCAAAGTGTAGTGGAAATTGACCTTAATGTAAGTGATACATGACAATTCAGTGAATCATACTCTAGTTTTAGGCTCACAGTGCCACAGATTAATGAAAAGCAAAGCCAACATAGGTATCTCTTCCTGTATTTTATAGCATAAATCAAATAGTAACATACTTACGGGTGACAGTGACCAACACTGACAGTGACAATTCCAGCAAAGAGATCAAGGTATCTTCGTCCTTCATAATCAAACAACCACTGCATATGTCCTTGATGCAGCAACAATGGCTTCTTGTAATACATTCGCAGTGACGGAGAAATATTTTGTTCACGAATCTTCTGCATACGTTCATACGGATAGGACTGAGTGGAATAAAAAAAGTCATTATCCATTTATGCTTTCTAAAGATCCAGACCAATGCACCTGTAGTGGATCACATAGATTACATAGCTGTCTACAGCGGTTGTTCACAGAACTAAGATTTTAACAAATTCTGGCACATAAAGGGTTCTACAAACCTCTGAAACAGCTTTTGAAATAAGGCTGCTATTCTGCACTTACCTCCTCCTTGAAGTTTTTCAAATCAACAATGTAGCCATAAGATACAGAACTGTCACACAGATACATCTGTAGATTATATCCTGCTTGTAACAGAATTGGGTTTTGCCCAAAAAGCAAATTTTATAATCATATTTAAAGCACTGACTATTTATAGCAGATGAGCCTATTGCTCAAATCCAGTAATGCAGCCATTCTTAAATTCAGCGTAGTATGTATGACTTACTTTGTATTTTTCAGGTACAAAATCGCAAGGAGGCATTTTTGGTTGTGTGGAGACAAAGCTTTTCCATTTCTGCTGCCTAAAGGCAACTACAAAACAGTAAGAGAATTATCAAACTCTTATCAAGGTGCACATCAGAAAGAGTTTCTCAATAAGCTTGTTCAAAGAACACACAAGCTACGGTCAAAGCAAGTTTGGGTTTTTTGGTTTTGTTTTGGTTTTTTTTTTGCCTGAGAAATTTTCTGGGGGGAAAAATATAATTAAGTAACATCTTTGTAAAGGCAAAATATAGATTAAAAAAGAAAAAAGTGCTTCTCTCTTATCTGCTAAAACGCGGTTTTCAGTTTCACATGGACTTTTGACAGAAAAGGACTTAACGCCCACCCCAATCCCCTCGCCCCCAGCAGTTTCTGATACAAATTCTTGTCTGGAAGCAGCAAGAGCAGGAATCCTCTACAAGAGTGCGAGCCAGGAGCCCGGGGTGACCGCAGCACAGGTCCAGGGTCCACCCAGAGAGTCCACTCAGGAGCAGCAGCAGATGGGGCCAGAGACAGGGCTGGAGACGAGGCTACAACCTAGGTCCAAGGTCCATCCAGGAGATGGGGCCAGAGGCTGGACTGGTGTCAAGGCTATACTCACGGCACAGCTGAGGCAGGGTCTGAAGGCTCAGGGCTGGGCTGAAACAGGGCTCCTGGGCAGCAGGCACAGGCAAGGGCCCTGGATGAGGCTGCCCAGGGCAGACAGGGACTGCTCAGGGCCCTGACAACTCTCAGTGCCATCTTCTGACCTCTCTCCAAAATCCTAAAAACATCACTGCCCTACCTTTCATTTAAGTGCAAGTGTAATTAAGCAGGTATCAGGAAAAGCTATCATTTAAATACATTCTCTTTCTGCATCCCTAACATCTTATGCTGAGAACTATGCATTCATTTTTAAATGTCTAAGGTTTTAAAGAATTTCTAAAACACATTAAAATGTACATGACTGAAGAGTAAAGTTTCCTGTGTATTACATACACCACCACTTCCCTTACAACCACTTACAGCACTAATGAATTAATCACCTGCAAGAGTCCAGTCTCAAAAACATGAATTAAAAGCCGTAAGTTAGACAAGTTCTGCCTTCGGGCCTCTTCCAAGGGGATCTACAGCTACATCGAAAGTGCTGCTTCCCCCCCCCCCCCCCCCCCCCCCGTGTACAAACATGGAGCTGCGATCAAAAATCCCCATGAGAGCGGGCTTTCAGGGAGGTACGCCGACCCCCCGCCAGGCCTGCCCCGTCCCCGTCCCACCCGGCCAGCCCAGGCCTGCGGGGCCTTTGGGCTCCGTCCACAGCCGCTGCTCCGGCAGACCCCGGCGGAGCGAGCCCCCACCGCGCGAAGAGCCACCTCAGCCCTTGACGCCCCCGCGGAGGGACCGCCCGGCCAACGGCGCCTGCCCCGTCCCGCCGGGAACGCGGACTGCCGCTCCGCCCGGCTCCGGCACGGCCGAGCCAACCTCCCCCTACCGCGCCGGTCCCTTACCGCTGCCGAGCCGGCGGCCACGACCCCACAGCAGCGGCCCGACTCCCCTCGCCATGTCGGCCGGTACCAGAGCAGCGCCGGGCCGGGGACGCGCGGCCCCGCCCCTCGCCCCGCCCGCGCGGGGCCCCTCAGCACCTGCCGGCGGGAGCGGCCTCGCGGGCCGCGGACGTTGGCTCCGGCGGCGGCGGTTGCCGGTTGTCGCTGTCGTGGGGCCGGCAGCTTCATTTTCATAGAATCATAGCATCATTTAGGTTGGAAAAGATCTTCAGGATCATCGAGTCCAACCATCAACCATGCCCACTAAACCATGTTCTGGAGTACCTTGTCTAGGCACTTTTTGAACACCTCCAGGGATGGTGACTCAACCACTTCCCTGGGCAGCCTGTTCCAATGCCTGACAACCCCTTCAGTAAAGAAATTGTTCCTAATATCCAATCTAAACCTCCCCTGGCACAACTTGAGGCCATTTCCTCTTGTCTTATTGAGACAAGGGGAGTCAAAAGAATCTCAGTAGACATAATAAAGGGGGATGAAAGATGATGTTTAGCGCTTACATCGTTGAAATTAGCTGAGGTAGAGACAGTCCTTGATAAGAGCTGGTCCCAAGAACCAGCCAATGAGGCAGAGACAGTTCCTGCTAAGAAGCAGGAGCTGGCCCCAAGAGCCAGCTAAGACTGGTCTTGCGGCTTGGGTGAATACCAAGAAACCACTGAGCCTGCGCAGGAAAAGAGGTTACTAGCGGTGACGAAGAGGAGTCATCTATCTTCATCTCTGCGACCACCAGACGACCACCATAAAGAGGCATTGCGCAAGTGCAGTTGAGAGGAGACTATGGAAATGACCTCTCGGAGCTAATTTTAATATGAAGCGGGGATAGGTCATGCATATGTATAGGTGTATTGTGAATATGTAACACTTGACTGTATAAACTTGAAGCGAACTGCAAAGTCCGGCGTGCACGACTTTGGTGGGACTACCCCCCGTGCTGCCCAGCGCTGAATGAACATACCTACTTTACAATCTCACTGATTGTGGACTCTGTTTTCTGCGCATCACTATTACTAGTTACTTGATAGAAGAGACCAGCACTCACTGCACTACAGCCTCCTTTCAGGCAGTTGTAGGGAGCGATAAGGTCTCCCCTCAGCCTCCTTTTCTCCAGACTAAACAGCCCCAGCTCCCTCAGCTGCTCCTCACAAGACCTGTGCTCCAGGCCCCTCACCAGCTTGGTTGCCCTTCTCTGGACACGCTCCAGCACCTCCATGTCTTTCCCGTAGTGAGGGGCCCAAAACTGAACACAGTACTCGAGGTGCGGCCTCACCAGTGCCGAGTACAGGGGAACAACCACCTCCCTGCTCCTGCTGGCCACACTATTTCTGATACGGGCCAGGATGCCGTTGGCCTTCTTGGCCACCTGGGCACACTGCTGGCTCATATTCATATTGGCGTAATCCAGTCCTATCCCATCCTGAGTCGCAAAACTTGAATGTGCGCTAATTAAAAAGGTGGTTGTGAGGGAGCGCGTTTTATCCTTACAGAGCAGCGGTAGTTTGTGTGAGCGCCGGCCCCCCTCACACAGCAGTGCTCGAGGGGACTCCCGAGGCTGGTCATGGCAGACTACCTGGGGCCGAAGCAACGGCGAGTGTGAGGCAGATCGGTAACACAAAGTCACACCAGGAAAAAAAAAGAAAGAAGGGGGTGTTATCTTGAAGGGCAGCTGGGTGGATAAGGACAAACTGAAAGATGTTGCAAGAGGGATACCTGATGACCTGTTTCTTCTTTTTTTTTCCCCCCACTTCCTCAGCAAAGAGTACTAGCACAACCTCCTACGGGGATGGGAAAAGCGGGAAGCTCTCTGTTGTTGGCTTCCTCCATTACCTTACAGTTCCCCGTAATACTAAAAGAAGTAAGATTTGTGATGACGTTCCCTACAGTGGTAATTGGCATACACTGTAACTAGGCACAATTGCCAGTGGAAGATACTTGACAATGATTTTGCTGACCCTATAGCCGTTCCTAAGGCAGAAGGCTGACTACATCACCTACCCTGAGAGGCAGCCCCAGTTTTGCAGGAAAACTGCCTGATCTTGCTCAATGGGTTAGAGATTTGTACTTTCTACTACTCAGGGCAGTGCTTAGATACCTTAGGACTCCAAAATGCTCAACCTTTCTCAATCAAACTTTACCCTTGCTAACTTGAAATCCCTGAATTTCAGTGATAAAGACAATTTTCATCAACACAAAGAGCCATAAAGAAGCATGAAAGTTGTGACCTGGTGCATGAGCCATCGGTGTTACGTGGTTCAATTGCTTGGTGCATGCAAAGTGGTTTAAACACATCTATCACAGGGCCTTCCACTTGCAGAACAGTGGAAGCCTGTCCTACAGACTGTGCTGGATGTCTGGCTTTTCCTTTCTTTATATATATTATATACTGGAATTGTTATATTTTATGAAGAAAGCTAGAATTTGTGAATTTTATTCAAGAACTTTTATTAAATTGAAATGCAAACACCATTGCAAAGAGATTTTACAATGACAAAAGATTGAAAAGTCCATCAGAAAGCTACAGACTTCAGAACAATATTGATCTTACAAGTGAAATCGCTAACAGATTTTATTAAAGCCAGTATTTTCAATATTAAGAACTTAAAAAATACATTTTAAAGCATTTTCCTTCAGATACACTTAGAAACAATGAAGAATTCCTGAGCAACTATTTTTATACCAGTATTCTCCAACCAATGTACATACTGCATATGAAATCTACTTCCTATAATTTCTTGAGTTTTAGAAATTTACAAAACATTTGGATCTGGTTCATAGAATAATTGTGCTTCAAATCACTCTGTTGCTACAGTAGTGACACTATGATAACTTGGACGTTCCAGATTGCATACAAATTCTGAAATTGTAATGGAAAAAATGCCTAGCTTGTATTGCAAGACTAGCAATGAAAGGGTTTACGCAAATGGAAATAGGTTTGCTTTAAATATTGGATCATCTCTTTCTCTGCTGGGAAGCATACTGTTTATTCTGCATATTATTCAGAACATGCAATTTAATTTATAAATATGTTTCTTTGAGAGACCTGCTGGCACAATTAAAGGCAAGGAAGTTCCAGAAACTTTTACCTGCACTTAACAGCATGGCAGAAATTTGAACAAATACCATTAGTTAATGACTGCTGACATGTTTTTTCTGGGCGATATTTTTTTGGACCAGCACCCTCAGTATTGCTATATTTTATACAATGACTAAAAAAAATATATGAAACACAATATAAAGATTTCAGAAGCCCAGATAGTGCTGAGTATCTCTGAGCAACATAATGGATATATGGAACTGATGGTTGTGTTAATCCAAATGATGAATGGTATTTGTAGTCAGAATAAAAAAATTACTTTCCAAGATGAAAAATAAACAACACTAGAGCAGCCTAGGAGCTCTTTCTGAGTATAGCTGAGCAGTAGTTTCCTCTTTCTTTTAGAATGAAGGACACAGGGATGAGAATTAAAAGTAGTCTACAGCATTATGAATATTAAAAAATATTATTTGACATCATTATATTTCTGCATGTATTCCGCATGTAGAAAGATCTGCCTCTTTCTAGACATGTATAATTTTCTGTCCTACTGAAGGGGTATTTTCTACAAGTTACTTCTACAAAGATTTCCAGCATCCTGTAAAAAATCTACTCAGTGCTACATGTCTGTGAAACTGACCATTGCAGTCTTTATAGGAACCGAAGTGAAATCTTTCTGGTTTTACTGATGTCAAAATGAGGTGAAGTTACTCAGCAGTGCACAAAAACAGACCAAAAAGCAGCATTGTCCAAAAAAAAAAGTTAAATAAAGACAAGGTCCAAGAGAAGCAGCATCACAAAGTAGAACAGGACATTAAACCTTCCAAAAATAAAAGAGGAAGATGTAAAAAAAGACTTCCTTACATCTAACTGCTCTATGCACCAACATCTTGAGCATAAGCGCAGATTTTAGCATATCAGCACTGCAAGAGGCCACACAACTACTTCAGGTATTTTGCTTACTTACTTTTGACAGATATAATAGTTTATCTTAAAAACTTAGCTTAAATGTGAGGGATGTATTTTAAGCCTGACTTGGTAATTTCCCAAATTTTTCACAAAGACAGGGACTTTCTGATTAAGGAAAATGTTAACAGATACGTTGCCACAGGTACAAACTAAACAATGCCCAGAAATGCCAAGAGACCATTTAGTAGTATCCACAAAGTCCTTTTTCTCTTGGAGCTTCTAGGTCATTACATTATCTTTAATAAATAAAAAATAGAAGAATGCTTAAGAATGATAGACATATGTGCGAGACAATGTAAATGTGTAAATGCACCTCATCTGTAGATCTGTCTGAAAAGTTGAAGGTTGCTTTTAAAAACAGTGTGGTACACTTAATTTCCCTTGATTTTTTTCCTTGGGAATATAGGAAATGCAACAGCAGATCAGATGAGGGGTCTAGCTCTTCAAGTATTCTGTTTGCCCAGGACCAGTATCAGGTACGTGGAAGAAAATCCTGTAACTGAAGGTGAATGACCACTTCTCATGCATAGGACTTCTTTTTCCTCTTGTATAAAATAGCTGATACACAGCAGTCGATTTCAGTGTTTTGCCAACTATTTAGCATTTAATAAGGCGTTACTACTTTAGTAGACTATTTCAGTTGTACATATTCCCACTTTTGATATAAAAGTATTTTCTTCTCTTCCTTTTTTTCTCACAAACTCATTTATTACTCCTCTCAGTTCTGCTAGTTCTAATTTTTCCCTATCTACTCTTACATTTGATTCTTTTGCTTCCATTTGCTGTTCTCCATCCCTCTCTTCTCAGCTGTAGTCAAAATGCATGTTTACCCCCTCTGATTTCTCTAATTATCTACCTATGTACCATCCTTTAGTGACTGTACTCCTCTTCCATTATGACATGTGCAGCAACCGTGTCCCTCTTCCCACCATTAAACTCTCTTTCTATCCCCATATATTATGTATTTCTGTATTCCATTTATCTTTCATCTCCTGCTTAACATACACAGGAAAGATGAAGAAATTCCCTTATTTGTTTGAAAATGGTTTTCAAGGCCGGGCCACAAGAGGGTTAATGTAATTCAGTCCATATTTCCACACCCACAGGAACTGGAGTCTGGATTTAGTATGAAGGTTTCAGATAGTTGAGAGCAGTGCCAGTCTCCATTTTCACTCATTTAGGGACAGAGTTTGAAGATTTACTTCTCAGGAAATTAGCTGAAAACAGGTCTTTCTAAATAGCAAGTATTGCTAAATGCTTAGTTCCTTTGCTGAGATCCAGAATTAGAGCATCTCTGACAACTCAGCTCATTCAGTCCTAGCGAGCTGGGCACACAGGCAGTGCCAAAAAACTTTTCAGCCCAGGAAAGGGACTGATGCTTGGCTGCCATACTTGGTCGGTATGGCTTTCTCTACAAAATGGAAAATTCTCTGGCATTTTCTCATATTAAAAACATTTCATTTTGCTACACATTTCAAATATCCCATCCTAGTACTACCAGAGCAACACAAGTGATGATTCCATGACAAGCTGTTAGTTAACAAAAGTAATTTGAACATTACCAATAAGATTTTTTTAATCTTGATAGAATGATTCACAATTCGACACACAAAGTAAAATGCTTTCATCTGCCTTTTTAAAGGGAGCAAAAAAAATAATCTGAGGTAGCAGTTCTTTGAGAATATGATGCTTGATCTTATGACACTTTTTCATTTAGTTTGTCTTTATGGCTTTGTAAAAGATGTCTAATATCTGTCAGCTGGCTTAGATGACTTTGGTTTCCTTGCACAACACCTTCAAATTGTTTACAGTTAGTGAAAAATTATGAAATACATTTACAGGCTTCATGATGTGAACCCCACATATACAATGCTTCAGAGATCACAAAAAAATTCCACCTCTTCATTTTGAACACCTGCTGTTACTACAATACTTAAATGACATTTAAAGCAACTGTATATTTTCCAGCCATTTAAACATAGTCACATAAACAGATATACCACAGAACTCACTGCTTTAACATAAATCAATTATTATTACATATTTGTTTTACAGTTTGTTCCATAAACACATATATCCTCTTACTAGTATTATGTAAGGTCAGTTTACTGCATTTTTATTAAATAATCTTTGTAGTTACATAGTATCATCAAGACCATTCTTCAAGCCTGCATTTTATGTGACAGTGAGTTTCGGGAGCACATGTCCCACTTCAATAAATCATATTTCTTTAAAAGTCAGGAATATTACACTGAAATACTAAAACTGTACATCAAATATGTCTTTGCTAATGAAAAAAGTCTAATTAGAAAACTTAAGATAATGGGTTGTATTTGTCAATACTGAAGAAAAACTGTTAATCAAATTAATCTGAGTCCAAAGGAAAGGTATTTTATTAAAATACATACTTTTTATTCTATGAATTTTATAAAATTAATTACTTCTGAGGAGCCTTTATGCTTCCTTTTAGGGCTTTTATGCTACTAAAAAGTAATTCACACTTCAAGTGACACATGCATAAAGTTGATACGAAAACATTCAAACTTTTCAAATAATTATTCCAAGTGAGAAATTTGACTAATGGTGCAAGAGCTAGATGGCTAATCCCTGTTCCTGGGGTAAATTCTGTTACGTACTTCATCCCTCTGTATATCAAAGGAAGTGTTAAGAGCCTGTTATTCCCCACTGGCATGTCATAATTTTACAACAATCAACTACGTAAAACTGCTGCAAAATCTCATCTATTTCCTAATAAATAGCTACTCCTTAAAGCGCTGCAAGCAAAAATGTTGTTGCAAACAGAAAGAATGAAGTATTTGAACATCCAAAGGCCCACACACTTAGCTGAAGGTTATTCTGATTTTACAGAACACTAGTTTATTCTCTTCTTAATGTACTTCCAGATGTTAAAGGCCACTTTCAGAAGGTGTTGCTGCCACCTTGAGAGTAACAAGGTGTTTTGGAAAATAAAAGCAAATCTAAGGGAAAAATAATCAACCTGCACCTTCGTTCAGCTTAAAGAATGAAACATATTTATGAAAATTGTGTTCAAGTTGTGTTTAGCTAGCAATTCCCTCAAAAAGCTTAGCTACCTCAGAGCAACAAGCAAATGCACCTTTTCCACTCTGGCTGAATTTCCCTTTTCACAGAAAGCCATGATGACCTGCATATTGAGACATTCATCAGCAAAGGTGGGAGAGAATCTACACCTCACGATGTAATCTAGGCTACAGCTATTTTGCAGCTTCAGTACCAATTTATGGTAAAGCATAGAAACTCCTCCACTCAGTTCTCTTTCTGTGTGGATTTCTGGAGGTACACCCATAGATACCTACAGTTAGGCAGGATGAACCATACACTTAAAATCTGCTAAAAGTTGTGTCTGTTTGCCTCAGGTCCAAAGTGACTGACATGACAGCAACAGCCTGCTGCTGACACTTTATCCCACACTTTCTTAGGTTTACAACGTCTGTGTAGTCACCTGGGTTTTACCCTATGAAATCCACTCCATAAGGAAAATCTTTAGGCTGTGGCTTGCTAAGATTCTATAGCCTCTATGCATCACCAGATGCATCATGGAAGGCCTGTAGCAGCATGTCTTTATGCATGGCATTTGGAATAGAAAACAACGGCTTGGCTCAGGTATGACTATCTGTGTAAAGAAAGAGAATGTGTCTGATCCGGATCAGCTCTGTCAGATTCAGTCAGAAAACTGAAGTGTAAATGAAGCAGAAATTCTGTCAGAAAGAGTGTATTATCAGCTTACATACATGCACACACACAAGTTGCTGCCCTGCAAAACGTTCCAGTTTTGACTGATAAGTTGATAGTTTCTTTGCAGTACTTTTAGCATCTCTAGAAAATTTGTAAGGTATACTACAAACGCTACAGTAAAATTGTGCTCTTAACTATAACTAAACAAAATTTTATGTTTGGCTGCTCTCTGGAGTAGCCACTTCATGTCTTCAAGCGTTAAATTCAAGGGGATCGAGTGCACCCTCAGCAAGTTCGCAGACGACACCAAGTTGGGAGGCAGGGTCAATCTGCTCGAGGGTAGGAAGGCTCTACAGAGGGATCCGGACAGGCTGGACCAATGGGCCGAGGCCAACTGTATGAGGTTCAACAAGGCCAAGTGCCGGGTCCTGCCCTTGGGTCACAACCACCCCATGCAGCGCTACAGGCTTGGGGAAGAGTGGCTGGAAAGCTGCCCGGCAGAGAAAGACCTGGGGGTGCTGGTCGACAGCCAGCTGAATATGAGCCAGCAGTGTGCCCAGGTGGCCAAGAAGGCCAACGGCATCCTGGCCCGTATCAGAAATAGTGTGGCCGGCAGGAGCAGGGAGGTGGTTGTTCCCCTGTACTCGGCACTGGTGAGGCTGCACCTTGAGTACTGTGTTCAGTTTTGGGCCCCTCGCTACGGGAAAGACATGGAGGTGCTGGAGCGTGTCCAGAGAAGGGCAACCAAGCTGGTGAGGGGCCTGGAGCACAAGTCTTGTGAGAAGCGGCTGAGGGAGCTGGGGCTGTTCAGTCTAGAAAAGAGAAGGCTGAGGGGAGACCTTATCGCTCTCTACAACTGCCTGAAAGGAGGTTGTAGTGAGGTGGGTGTTGGTCTCTTCTGTCAAGTGGCTGGAGATAGGACAAGAGGAAACGGCCTCAAGGTGAGGCAAGGGAGATTTAGGTTAGATATTAGGAAGAATTTCTTTACTGAGAGGGTTGTTAAACATTGGAATGGGCTACCCAGGGAAGTGGTTGAGTCACCATCCCTGGAGGTACTAAAAAAGCGAGTGGACAGGGTACTTAAGGACATGGTTTAGTGGGCATGGTTAATGGTTGGACTCGATGATCTTGAAGGTCTTTTCCAACCTAAATGATTCTATGATTCTATGATTCTAAATTTAAGTAGCTGAATTAAGAATCTAAGATACCTCCCTACACATTCAGCAGAGCATCCAGACTGCTCTCATCAGCCTCTGGAAGTGGACAATACATTGCCTGTATAGGGGACACAGGCTCTAAATTTAATGCTTAAAGTAAACGTTACAGTATACACTAACACATATGTTTACAGACACACAGATGGTTAGTTAAATCCTAAAGTCCTGCCAGTGGAAGGGCTAGACAGCTCGACTGATCTGTACTTGAGCAGTTCCATGGCATGAAGGTAAAAGGTAAGAATCTGATTTCCCAAACTGGATGTGGCTTTGTGGGATCTTCAAAATCTGAAAGCCTCTTTTGTCTGGCTCTGCAGTAGGTTACCTGATACTGCAGGAAGGCTGGCTCAGTGCGTAAAATCATGAAAAACTGGAGAAATATAAAGCTGTTCAGGAAGGACAAAAACAGAACAGAGCTCATCTATAGTAAATACACTTTCCTTCACATGTCCAGTACAATTTTCCTTACATTATGTTTCCGATTTCCCCTGAAGCTAGTGATACTAGCTGAATACTTGGCCCAGTTTTAATAAGTCATCACTTGGTCATACTTTCCTGGAGTAAATTAAACTTTTGTTTCAAAAACGAAGGACCACAGTAAATTCAGAGCCATTCCAGTATTATTTTGATTCTGCCTTTGGTTACATGGGGTATGACGAATCCTCACTGTTCCCACTGCTGTTCCGGAGACACTGGTCCAGCCCAACTACATGGACTCCTTTCCTCATTCCCACCGGTATTTCAGCAGAGCTCTGACTCAGACTTTATGCCTCATATCTTTGACTTTGGAGGCTGGATTCCAAAATTAAGGTTGATAACTTCATATGAAAAAATCTGACTTCAAACTTTCCTTCCAGGCTCAGAGAAAAGTGCAATGTCTGTGGATGCAGGAGAACACCATTCCATTCGTGATTGGCATCAGAGTACAAATTCAGTGGGAAAGAAGCTTTGCTCTCGAAACCTAGATTCTATTTTAGTTTTATAATTACAGGTGATAAAAACCATGTGAAATAAATAATTTAAAATTCAAATAGTAATACATCTGCAATATATTAGAAATATAGTTTAAAAATTAATTCATATTCTTAATTAGTATAAAGTTTAATTTTATGCTTTGTATAGAAATGGTAGCTTTACTTGCTACCGCTGTCTCAGCAGAAGGAAACAGAAAAGTTCCTAAGTAGCTAAATAGGATTGGGAAATTTAAAAATATTTTATTTTGCTTTTTTTGTGGTAATAGAAAAATAGCCTTTAAAAATAAGTTGTTAAATATATGGGCTTGTATTAAAGTAGAATTATGTATTATATACAGTAAGGGAGTACATCAAATATTGTTCTACTATTTTTTGTCATGTTTTGTTTGATTGGACTAGGATAGGAATGGGATGCAAAGTCTTCTGTCACATTGAAGTGAAGAAAAAATATATTTAGAAGAATTTGTTATTTTATTGTAATTTGTTGAATCTATTCTCTTTTATATATGATTTGTCATATAAGAGCTCATTTTTTCTTAAGGATTGAGAAAAAATATAAAGACTTAATCTAGTGTCAGAATGCATTCAGAAGAAAATACATTGTAGATCAGAATGCTGTTGTGCAATGATTTATCTGATTGAGGAACTTCTGAGATCACTGTGCTGTACTGACTGACCTGTAACAATTTTCAACTTTGTTGAATCTGCAGTATTCCCTCAGGTTTAATCAACTAATAGATTTGCAGAGCTGAATAACTAGTTTACAATATATTTTTCATGGCAGATAATATCCATTTCCTCATTTCCCTGTGTCAGAAATGTGTTAGTATCCAAGGTTTACTTTCATGATTATTACCTCAACCCACAGTTTAGTTTATTCTCTGTATAATACACACAGAAGGCTAGGCTTTTTTAAGGAACTATTTGCTATGTGGTTTTGCTTTACTGTACATAACTACTAAGTATGTACTGTACTAACTATTAGTTATTTAAAGGAGGGCATAAAAGAAGATGGGTCCATGTACTCTGATCCATTGTTCTCTCTTTTGCACTTGCTTGGAAGTGTCAGACAGTAGCTCATATTTTTCTCAGCTTGACTTTGCTGAAGGTTCTGAGACGTTTCCATTGCAGGTTCTTGAGACACAGATGTGTGCTGAATGCGTGAATCTGGCATTAATACTAGAATATTATGGTCCACAACTGTTGAGACCTTGGTATATTCTTTGCTGGTTCCTGGAACAGTGTATTTTTCGGTCTTTCTACTATTTTCTTTATGTTTCAGTAATACTGCTGGCTCCGCATCTTGTCTGACTTTGTGAACTTCTACATAATCCATTAGTTTAGGATTCAAAAATGGTGGCTTGTCATTAGGTCTGTTTTGTTTGACCTGCACTGTGGTTTGGTCAGTTTTGGAATACAAATTCTCCATCCCTCTTTGCTTTTCCATGTCATCGTGGCAAGTTTCAATGATAGGATATTGTGATTGATGCTTTTCTTCATTTCCCACCAAAACTCGTGCAACGTGGACATTTGTGGTACTCAGTGTTATCTTATGTGCATCTACAGGATTGTGGTAGGCAAACATAGGAGGCTGATTATCAGGTAACTGAGCTGTAGGCCATGTGGACAATTTTGTACTCTCATCATTAAAAAGGACTATTTTCTGTTCTGAGGCTATACACTGAGTTTCCCAGCTCCTTTTTCCTCCTTTATCTTCTTGAACATCTCTTACATTTTGTGTTTGAAGTGTTGATGGAAGGGCGCGGGACTCCCTGCACTTCTCTGAAAGGAGAGAAGGGCTATCACAGCTCCCTCGGCCTGAGTCACTGTCTGTTTCCTTGGGTATAATTTTTGCATTTTTACTGGGATGACCGTTGTCATGGCTTGGCATGAGTTGCTGATCCTCACTGTCCTCTACCTCCAGATACTCTATCAGTAGTTCCTCACAGTCTGACGTTGGAGGGAAACCATGGCAACCAAGAGCACTCAATAATTCTTCAGATTTTCCTGTCTAAGGGCATAATAAGTAAGATATTTTATTCACTGTTAACCTTAGGGTTTATCTGACTAGAACAATTGTGAACAATCTACATATTTAATATACAAATACTTTAATAGTTGTATCACTAGACCTAAACTGGATTTCTACTGCTGCAGAAAATAGTAGAAGAGAAGGAAATTTCTTGAGTTCCCTCAGTGGGGAGAGACAATCCCAGAATTCATGTGTCTAAAATGGGGGGACTAGGGAGATTTTGGCAGGTACAGGTCTCATGGGTTTAACAGGAAGGAAATGGAGGAGAATGATAGAGCAGTCATGTCCTGTCTCAGCATGGCAAGAGACTGTGGAGAGCAACTTCTGTAAGAACTACCAGGAAGATGACACAGGCATTGGCTCTTGTGGTGTCCCAAGGAACAGCTGCGGTCCCAAACCCTGTTCTCAAATGCCCACCTACTACTACTGCAAGGCAAGACTGTCGGTCCTAGTTTTGGCTGGGATAGAGTTAATTTTCTTTCTAGCAGCTGGTATAGTGTTATGTCTTGGATTTAGTATGAGAAGAACGTTGATAACACACTGATGTTTTCGGTTGTTGCTAAGTAGTGTTTATGCTAAGTGAAGGATTTTTCAGCTTCTCAAGCCCAGCCAGCAAGAAGGCCGGAGAGGCACAAGAAGTTGGGAGGGGACACAGCCAGAGCAGCTGACCCAAACTGGCCAAAGCGATATTCCATACCATGTGACGTCATGCCCAGTATATAAACTGGGGGGAGTTTGCCGAGGAGGGGGGCAGATCGCTGCTCAGGAACTAACTGGGCATCAGTCAGCAAGTGGTGAGCAATTGCATTGTGCATCACTTATTTTGTATATTCCAATTCTTTTATTATTATTGTCATTTCATTATTGTTATTACTATCATTATTAGTTTCTCCCTTTCTGTTCTATTAAACCGTTCTTATCTCAATCCACGGGTTTTACATTTTTCCTTCTGATTCTCTCCCCCATCCCACTGGGTGGGGGGAAGTGAGTGAGCGGCTGCTTGGTGCTTAGTTGCTAGCTGGGGTTAAACCACAACAGTCTCACACATACCCTCCACAGGATCAACCTGAAAGTGTCGCTTATTTTTAACATTGATTAAATTAATTGAAGGTGGTTTATACTTTATTACTGTAATTGTGTTTGCTAGTACATAATTTGGAAAAGTAACTAATGGTGAATTCTTTTGTTGTTATCAGGGGTACTCACCTCTAACAGATGTGTATCTATGCCTTTTATCTTCGGTCCCGGAACTGGCGGTAGGATAAAGGCTATCATTCTAAAAAAACAACGAAACACACAAGGTGTAAGTATGGGCCCTATCTCTCTATTTGTTCTCCCATTTCCTCGGACTGTGACTGACATTTTAAACACTTTTTTCATATCTGATACCTCCCTGTTGGACCTCTGTTTCCTGTCTACCTCTCAAGCCAGGTAATTTATAAATCCAGTCACAGTTTGTAAGTTACCCTCAGATGTATTTATAGGAAAAAGAACAGTTATTCAACTGGAAAAGTAACACTGCTAATGCCCTTTTATTGTCCTTTGTCCCTTAACCTCCAGTTCTCCAATATCACTGTAACTTCATCACTGGCTAAGAAACAGCTATGTGGGGCACAGTTCAGGAGGACTAGTGGTCCTGTATATATATACTTGACTGTCAGCTGACCAGGATTTACGGTCAATGACTTCTGATGGCTTTTCCATCAACAGTTTCTATCTCTTTCTTCTACTCAGCCAGTACTTTTTGCAAGATTTGTACAAAAGTGATAAGCTTTGTGACACCTTTCTCTTTCAGATTTGATTGAAATTAGCCAGTGTTCTAATAAATTATTTGGGGCATTGACAGACAGGTGGGCAGAAAGACAAGCTCATAATATAACCTTGTTTCCTTTAGGAAATTAGGGTAAAACCAAAAGTCATGTCTTCTACATGAGCAGGGATACTCCAAATTATGTGTGCTGAATACTTACATGGCTAACCAAGATGGTCAGATCTAATAGAGACATGTCTTTACCAACTGAGAATTTAGCTTGGTATCCCTAAAGAACAGAAATACCTCTCTATCAGCTGTGAATTTAAAGTCAAATACCTGTAATTTAGAGTTTATAAGAGAACACATAACCCATAGGAAATTGAATCAAATGTTAGAAGTCTATTTTTGAAAAGTTTGGTGAGATTTTCAACTCCATGTAATTGTGAAATTGGTGACTTACCTGTACCCTTTCAAAACCATTGTCCAGCTCATGATTAAACATATAAGAGATGACAAGACACCAACGACGATCCACACAACCATATCTTTTACTCTAAAGTCTAGGAAACAAACAGAATTATTTAAGAACACACATCTAGCGTATGCATAGTCGACATGCAAAAAAAGTCTCAGATTACTTTTTTTTAAAAATTGGTCTAACTTGCCATATTTGGTATTGAATCTAGAGGCCTTTATTAGCATAGATAGATCTCAACAATCATTGTAATATCTTATAATAAATATACTTCTTATTAATGGCACTGTGCAGGAAATACTCTCTTGAATGATACAAAAAATGTATGAAGAGGGAAATTTTGTCACAGCCAGTTATAGCAATTGTGTTCAAATTCAATTATGCCAATACTGTAGTCATTTTATTATGAAATACATATCACACAATTAATTAAATGGTGGGTTAAATTATCTAGGATTATATATTTTTAAGGATTTCTATTGTAACATGACACTTTTTACATTGAGGTGTTTATTTCAAATTCATTCCAGATAAAGAGTAATGAAGAGCTGTTAATGTCTGGAGGCAGTTGCTCTTTGTCGTCTACGTATCAGTTTTAATGCAGTTACTGGTATTCTTTTAATTAAAAACTACCATCATGAGAACAAATGAGGCAATAAACAGAAAGAATGTGGTTTAAATAAGTAAAGAAATTGATTCACCTTAACTCCAAAAAGTAATGAAGGGGAAAGCTAACTGGGTATGGTGCAGGGATGCTGAGAATTGTGTTACCTTAGAAATGATGTTCTTACCTGTCCTAAGGAAACTATGGGATGTCACTCTGCATGGATGCTACAAACAGCTAACAAAAGTATTACATGAACTTCCATGTAATAAGAATTACCAAAGGGATGCCTGGCCACTCACCAGTAGGGATCTGAATATACTCTTCTGAGCTCCATTCACTCCATGATCCATGGTGGTCAGGTTTGCAGTGAATCTGTACAATATACTTCTTTCCGGGATTTAAACTAAACATTTTATATTGTGTTTGCTGTCCCACAAAAATAGTCTGGAAATTAAATAAAAACCATAAAATGCATATAAAATTAAGACATTTTTCTATGAAAATCACAGCTAGGTTTCAGTCTTGAATAACCAAGTTGGGAATATAGAACGAATCTGGATAGCTTCCTAATAATTGTTATGCGGGCATGGAAAAATGGTACATTTAGTTTATTTCTATAGTTCAGCTTTCTAACATAATTCAGTGGGAATGAGATCTGGCTCTAGTATATTGTTCAAATTACTACAAAAACATATCACGAGCATATGGCAAATAGGGGTGAACTGTGGTAATGGTGGGAACTGCAATGGTGAGAGGAGAAGGAGGCAAAAAACAGAGATGAGGGAAGAAAATGCTGAGAGAAAAGGAGTGTGGAGTTGGTGGAACTGCACAGGGTAGTAAAAAGTGGATCTTGCAAGGGCCAGGGGGCTGGGAAGTGCAGTGGCAGGGGGAAGGAAGGAGGAGATACAGAGATGGCTGGGAAGTATTGCAGCAGACAAGAAGGGGATGCAGCCTAATACCAATAGCTGGAGTCTTTAATTTGCTGCCCAGTTGTTTGAATTGCAGATCCTGGCTATAGACAATTATTATTATGTGGCCATGACAACTATCACCTAATGACTATTTGTACAAATTTAAATGATTTTACATAATGTCACTGAGCTTTCTGTTACCAAAGAAGTGCTTTTGGTTAAGAACAAATTATCACAAAAGAAACCTGACTAAAAGAGAACAAACAACTTTACTGTAAAGCCAATATGATTAATATATAATGGCCACAATTAAAAATAAGTTCTCTATCACCTGCTATCACACAACAGCATCTGAGATACCAGGATTCTCAGTAGGAAATCATAGATCACACAAGCACTTTTGAAAAACGATGAACTATTCAGTGTGCCTGGTTCATTACATTCAGGCATGCGACCTAGCTGACAAAATCTAATTGATCAGGAAACATCATCTAGCAAAAACTTGCAACATCCTTACCTCCCATTCCTCTCCTTCTTCAGGCTTCAGCCGCAACTCATATTCAAGGGTAAGCCATCCAGATCTGACATCAGCCAGAGGGGGTGGAAACCATGTCAAGACCAGATACGGTTTTCTATTTATTGACTTTTTTAATTCCAGAGTTACATTCACAGGGGGATCTGGCTGTACTGTTAAAATAAAAGAACTGACAATAAGAGTCTAAAGGATTTTTTCCTTGCATCTTAGGAAGAAATATAAAACGGTGTGAGTCACAAGTTGCCACCTCCATTGTGTCTAGTAATTCAGAACTGGTGCTGGAATACAGGTATCAAGAGCTTCCTGATAAAGTAAGCATGGATTTATGAATTTGAAGAAAAAAACTGAAGAACAGTAAATATGTTAAGTTCACATTGAGATTTGCCTTAATAATTTATCACCGGAAATAATTTTTTCTTACATTACCATTTATTGTTGCTTTTCCCCACAACTGTGTTTCAAAGTTAACATCTTTAATGCTGTGTTATGAAAGTTGTGTTTTACCATAATCTTATCAAAGTTGGCATATATGGTTAGGAGTTCTGAAAACACAGATGTAGTTGATGAAACTTGCCCACCTGCCCCCCCCCCGCATCTCTTACCTTGAGAAAACACAACAGCATAATCCCTACATGCATTCGTAAGGATATTTAAAAATAAAACAAACCAGTAATATTAAAAACCTGTCTATATCTCAAAAATAAACAAAAATGGAACACGGGTTTCTGCTACAGTCAGGCTTGCAGCTTCCTCAGTTCAGAGGGAGAGCTTCTGCATATCGTGCATGTATTTTACCACTGTCTGATGCACAGTTTCATCAAGTAAGTAGTCAGGGCGTGGAGGTAAAATATAAAGCCTGGTCTCCAGCAGCCCTTTTCCAGCTGCAAGACTCCTGGCAGCCAGATCCTTGATAACAAAATGGTTATTGGTGGTAACGTTCTGTTGCCTTAGAAGAAAACCTAAATCCTTGTCCACAGTCACTCTGTGGAAAAAGTCTGAGAAAAGAGATTATCAGTACACTGCTATAAAAAAACCCTAATTCGGCTTCTCTTGGGTCTGGAAACTACTTTTAGGTAATCAAATTTAAGTATTATTAGTTACAAGATCAATTTGATTTCAGTTGCTGGTAGAGTGGAAAAAGATTTTAGCTGGATGATGTTTCTTAGGGCTTGACTGAAAGAAATATGGAAAACCAATAAATGGTCTGAATGCAATTTTAAAGCTTTTAGCATTTTTAGGTTTCCTTTGAAAATAAAATGGTAAAGGGATGAATATTGATTTATTATTACACCAGATAAGATCTTATTTGTTCTTGAAATTTTTTAACTTGGATATAATACTTTATATGAGAAGAGCTGGAATTAGAATTTTTGTGTCAAAACCCATAATTCTGAATTATTTGGTTTCACAGAAAATACTTGTCCTCTCTTACCTATGTAAGTCACATCCACATAATGAGGATCAGAGATGTTACTTCCCATTTCGTTAGTTGCCCTCACAGTAATATTGTATATGGTCCAGAAAGAGGTGTGCTTTTTATCGAAGTAGCAAGAATTGGGGCCCGCATTTCTGTAATCCGGACACTCGTAAACTTGTTCTTCTCTGAAATGAAAGAATCATAGTGATTAGTTTACACAGACTAAAACACCTGACTTTGATTACTAGTAGGTCAGCATTATTTAGTGCTGGATCAGATTTTTCATGCCTGGCAATGTGAAGAAAATCAGAAAACTGCTTTCAGACTAAAGAGTAATTGGACAATTCCAGAGATTGTAGTAAGCATTTTCCCCCCAAAATAAAGACTATAAAGGCTGAAGAATTTAGGCTGTTGTAGATGCAGCAGCAGACTAATAGATTGCAGCTCTTACTTTTCTGAATGCCATTGTCCACTCCATAGGCCCTACAGGTTCCAGAGAGCCAGTAGAAGTG
Source organism: Aquila chrysaetos chrysaetos (assembly GCF_900496995.4). Taxonomy (NCBI): domain Eukaryota; kingdom Metazoa; phylum Chordata; class Aves; order Accipitriformes; family Accipitridae; genus Aquila; species Aquila chrysaetos. Next base: position 74,632,175 of record NC_044030.1, on the reverse strand, counting down.
ATTGCTGAAGTCTTCCAACCCATCTATTAAAAACTGAGTATTTCCAATGTTCATTTCACACTTACACAGGTTCTGCATATTACATTAATATCCTTTCAGAATCTATTTTGGTCTTTCATTACCTGTTCCTTAAAAAAATCTACTTTGTACCTGTCCTCCAAATCCATTCCCAAGCTTCCCAAAGGGAGCAGGGATAGATAGGAGAGAAAGTTGAGTATGTAGTACTTGTTTCCAGGCTCCTCTGTGACGCACAATAACAAAAGAGAAAGTTGTGGTTGTGGACCTCATACTCTGCCCTGGCTGGCTGGACCAGTATCTGTCTTTTTCCACTAAGACCTGGCTCTCAGCTGACAAATACAGAGTTCAGCATCCAGTTAGGTCAGTGCAAGGCTGAGCAGTGCTGGGTGAATGAAAAATAGTTCACAGGACCCAAACGAAATATTGACTACTCCTTTAAAATGAATGTTTAGCACTTGATCTAAGTTCCAGGACCAAGATTACTGCAGAAGCCAGGAGGCATTCACAGCCTATGAATACTTGTGCAAAATAAGCATTATCATAAGATGAAAATTTTACTATCTGGTAATTTTGGAAAGCTTTATTTCTGGAGCTGCGTGGCTGAAGAGCTACAGGGCTGTGTGTTTGTATTGCATATGCAATTCCTGAGCCATGGCAATTTTCAAGGTAGTCTATCTTTCAAGGCAGAAGAATTCACAGAAATTTGAAAAACCTGACATTATAAAGAGATCCTATTTCAACCTTAAATATGTTGTTGCTAGTGCTGCTCCAGAATATTTCACTTGGACAAAATGACGTGCTATGGAAAATGACATCTCCTAAATGCAAAACTGATCAGCATTGATTTTCCAGGTCCTTCCAATAAAACACTGAATAATATACACAGCTTATTACCCTTCTTTGCTGTAAAGCAAAGTGTAGTTAGTAGAAAGTCCTCCATCTGAACCTGGTTTCCACCAACAAGTAAATGTTTCCTTTTCTGGAGAACGGCATTTTATTATTGTAGGCTTTTCAGGAGGTGACTTTCCTGTAAGGGATAAAGAAATGAACTAATTAGTAAGCTTACAGCATTAGGTCAACCCTGAACTCATAAAACAATGTCAAGCAGAGCACAGAAAAATACTTTTTTTTCTACATGGAAAGAAAAAGTTTTGCTTCATATTAGCACAGGAAAGGAAGGATGGTTTGGTGGTTAGGGCAGCAGCCTGCTACTTTGACCTGGATTCAAAATACTTTCCCACTGCAGCTATGCTGAGGAACTATGTTTTAGTTCCCTGGCTGTGGCTCTTCTCTGCCCCCAAATCTAACAAGCTGTGCTCAAGTACTGTCATAGCAGGTTCTATAAAATGGTTTAAAATACACTCTGCTATCCAATCTATTGTCTACATAAACAATTTCTTCTTTAAAAAATGTGTTTTAAGATGCTTCTGATTGTTTAAAAAAATGCTGTCATTCGTTTTGGCTTTTACAGGAAAAAAAATGAAGAATGTGTTTGCCCATTTATTTATGTCCTTGCCAGTAATTCTCTTCTGAAGCACCTATGCTGAGCTGACTCCAAAGATACAAAGAAGCAGCTCTCACATTTCCTTGTAAAGTGACGTTATGCTCCGTACTCAGGCTACTTGCCTGATTGCTGCCAAGCAATTTATACTTATTTGGATTCCTGATGAAGATTTTATAGTGTCAAGCAAAGCACTTAGAGTAGGGCAGAGCAAAATGCTTAAATTTTGAATAGGATGATGCTAGTCAAAACCCTGATGTGATTGGAACTTCTGCAGTTATGCATTTGTGGCAAAATATGGTCCTATTACATCAATAATATATATTTTTTACTATTTAGAGTAGGGACATTGATTTTCCAAATTTCTAATTGCCTAAGGCAGATCTGAAAATGGAACATTTTAAAAATATTTTTCTATTAACAGTACTTCAGCAATCTCCATGTCAACTAATGAATAATACAATTAGTGACAGAAGATATGAGACAACCTGGCGAAAGTGTCTGACAACAAGATATGATGTCATTCATATTTAATGTGTCCACTCAAACCCAACAAAACACAGATAACTATTTCCATGTGGTGGTAGCTGCAAGTGTTATGCTCTGTTAGACATGGCAGTGCTTTCAGTCCAGTTACTAATGAACAATGAATGATTCTTACACAAGTACCATTACTATGCAATATATATATATCAATCATATATATATATATATCATATCTATAGCTACAGATGAAATCAACATAATTTTTAAATAGAGGGACAGGAACAATAAATTATTTAGGCACACCTGTATCAGAAGTGACTTCCTAGTAAATCTCAGCCTGTTTGTCATAGCCAGTTTCAGCAGATGATCCTGAGTGGATCAACAAGACTAAATACGCAATTACATACCAAGTGTGGTAAGATGCATGTGGTGGCTTGAGCCTGGCTGGATGCCAGGTGCCCACCAGAGCCATTCTATCACTCCCCCCCCCCTCAGCTGGACAGGGGAGAGAAAATATAACAAAGTGCTCGTGCATCGAGATAAGGACAGGGAGATCACTCACCAATTACCGTCACGGGCAAACCAGACTCAACTTGGGGAAAATTAATTTACTGCCAATCAACCAGAGTAGGGTAATGAGAAATAAAATCAAATCTCAAAACACCTTCTCTCCTCCCCTCCCTTCTTCCCGGGCACAACTTCACTCCCAGATTCTCTACCTACCACCCACAGCGGTGCAGGGGGATGGGGAATGGGGTTTACAGTCAGTTCATCACACGTTATTTCTGCCACTTCATCCTCCTCAGGGGCAGGACTCATCACACTCTTCCCCTGCTCCGGCGTGGGGTCTCTCCCACGGGAGACAGTTCTCCATGAACTTCTCCAGCGTGGGTCCTTCCCACAGGCTGCAGTTCTTCATGAACTGCTCCAGCGTGGGTCCCTTCCACGGCGTGCAGTCCTTCAGGAGCACACTGCTCCAGCGTGGGTCCCCCTGCGGGGTCACAAGTCCTGCCAGAAAACCTGCTCCAGTGTTGGCTCCTCTCCCCACGGATCCACAGGTCCTGCCAGGAGCCTGCTCCAGCGTGGGCTTCCCACGGGCTCACAGCCTCCTTCGGGCACCCACTTGCTCCGGCGTGGGGTCCTCCACGGGCTGCAGGTGGATATCTGCTCCACCGTGGACCTCCATGGGCTGCAGGAGGACAGACTCACCATGGTCTTCCCCACGGGCTGCAGGGAAATCTCTGCTCTGGCACCTGGAGCACGTCCTCCCCCTCCTTCTTCAATCACCTTGGTGTCTGCAGGGTTGTTTCTCTTACACGTTCTCACTCCTCTCTCTGGCTGCCGTTTCTGTGTGCCCTGCAACTTTTTTTCCTTCTTAAATCTGTTATCACAGAGGCGCTACCATTATCGCTGATGGGCTTGTCCTTGGCTGGCAGTGGGTCCATCTTGGAGCCGGCTGGCATTGGCTCTGTTGGACACAGGGGAAGCTTCCAGCAGCTTCTCACAGAAGCCGCCCCTGTAGCCCCCCTGCTACCAAACCCTTGCCACGCAAACCCAATACAATGCACTAAGCTGTTTCTCCAGCACTATGAAGTATCTGTGTGAGGAACTGGGTTTTCAGGGCTGCTATTTAGACACCTTTCACAACACTGAACTGGCTAGAATTTAAAAGCAATTAACAGAACAGCAATCATCCACTCACCATCGGGGATCTGAATGCGCCTTTTGGAGCTCCACTCACTCCATTCTCCAAGGTCTAACATACAACGGACTTGGACAACATACTTCACCCCAGCTTGTAACCTATTCACTTTGTACCTTGTCTGAACTCCAACAGGTATTGTCTGGAAAAGAAAATGGACGGGAAAAGTTATAAAGAATTGGGCCACTTTAACAAATAAACCATAAAGGAGTAGGTTTGTGTCACTGACTTCTGAAAGGCAAGGGTTTCAGTTGGGTATTTTATAAGATGTGAATTACAAAGAGGAAAAGGTAGTGACTTAACAGAAAAACTCACTTCAGTGACACTGAGATTCTGATACATGTTCTCAAGAACATATTTAAGTATAGACTTCCTATAAGTTAGTACTCCATCAGATCCACAATGCAAGGAACACTACAGGTAGTCCAACTCACAGATAAACCCTCTGTGTAATGCTTCTTAGTGGCTAGTTTTAGTGCTTAGTATTAAGTGCCTTCCTCAGGCCCTTTGAATCTCTCTTCAGAAGTCTTTCAAGACCCACAGCTTTCTCCTTCATTAAGGCATCAACAATTTAGGTAGCATTAAGGCCATCTGACTATGACTTTAAGAATGATATTTTATCCTGGTATCTCAGCTGTAGGAGTACTGTGGCCCACTCCTAGCAAAATGGCAACAGCTGGGAACATCAATGGAAATAGTGTGTGTGAGTAGGACACCCGAAATTTTCTGAGAAGGGGGTTGCCCCCAAGTGATCATGTTGAAGAGGATGGTGGTAATGACTTTCAGCCCAATTAAATAGTAACTAGGGAATAACTGAGAGACTTCGGAAACAAAAAGCTTCAGCTTGAAAAGCAGTATTGAAGAAGTATGAAAATTTGTAATAGTAGGGAAAGATGGGAAATTTCAGCAGTCCTGAAGTTTAGTTTGATGCTATCACAAGCTGCTCTGCCAGCAGTCTGGGCCAGACAGAGCAGCCTCTCTCTCTGATGCCATGAGTAGCTGCACTCCAGACAGCGTGGGCTGCAGCAGGTAGGAACCCACACTTAGGTGTATGCATGTGACCGTGTGGGTCGTTTCTCACTGATGTGTGTCTTAGTAGACTGTAAGAAGGGACAGGGGTTCACATTAAGTTAAAGCATCCATGTCCCCTGCAGAAGCAGGCGTAAATAGGGGAGTTTGTACTCCCAGGAGGGTGGGGTGTGCTTGTAACCTACCCTTCCTGGGCAAGGGGAATTTCTGTATATAGCATATTTCTGGGACTAATTACAGAAGTGTGTTTATGAATTTGCAGGTGCCTATTAACGTTTTTAAGTGCTCAGTATTGTGATTTATCTGTGGTACTGCTGATACTGACCTTGACTGCATAGTTAACGGATAGCTTGTTAATTATATCTTAATGAATCAATAAACTGCTTTGATCCTGATTTGGGTTAAACTACATGATCTGAGCAGTTTTTTACTGTGACACTTGGGAACAGACACAGTGACAAAACTTAAATTAAATGTTGTGTCAGTGGACTAAATACGTTTTTTTAGTATATGACATTAGGATAATTATACAAATACCTTGAATTTCACTGTCTCTACAAACCACTACAGTATTTTTCTTTCTTTAATCAGATTTGGTTACATTAATTTTTCTATCCTTACAGAAACTAAAACTTTTAAAATATCAGTTAAATTCAGACAAGACTCACTGAAAAGTGCATTTATACAAGAAATATATTTTTCCATTACCTCCCACTCTTCCTTTTCCTCAGGTTTTAGTCGTAGCTCATAGTGATATACATGTGAATTAGAGCTGACATCAGCTAATGGAGGTGGAGACCATTTTGCCCAAAGGTGCATTATGCTAGCAGATGTTTTTGTTTCTAGAGAGAGGTTCATAGGAGCATCTGGCTGAACTGTATAAATGAAAAGTTTGCCATTAATGACTTAATTTTCTCTCAGAAAAGGCACCTCCTTTACAGTTTTGTATTTCACCACATTAATTTCAGATCATTCAGCACTTCTGTAAGGGAATAGTACAATAGCCTTTTTTTCCTTTCTCCCTAATAATGTTTAACTGGCTACTGATTTACCACAGTATCAGCAAATCTTAGACTTTACTCTGAATTTGTCAGGCTAAGGAAATACAAATCATAATTGCATTAGGCCACTCTTACAAAATTAAAATGTCAGATATTTCATAGCTTTTTTCATAAAAAGTACATTTAACATTACAATGTGTAGATTATGTATATGCAGAAAGCAGAATGGAGTTAGGAATACGAAATACTACAAAAAGCCCACAGAGTGCTTAGGCAGTTATTTTTACCCTCCCAAGACTGCAATGCCAGCAGCCAGAAAGATGTTTACATTTGGAAAATTTAGGTAGCTTAACCTAATCTGAAAGTTTTATCATCTGCAGTGCTAGGAACCTACAAAACTGTCATTGAGTCTAATTGAAATACTGGAGATAACTAGAAACTGGAGCCAATTTTTCAGCCAAAGTTAAAATGACAATAAAATATGTAGTTTCTTAATTTATAAGTAAAATGCATATTTTAGATCATCTGTAGATAAACGCTCCTCCATAGCAAGTTTCACATCATGAGGAGAAAAGTCTTCTACCACTACTTGTTCTGGGATCAAAAACCACATACATCTCCAACTAGTTTTTTTCCATTTCATTCTTCCCTTTTTACCTATGGAGGTCACATCCACATACTGAGGATCTGAGCTGTTACATCCAATCTCATTCCTTGCCATTACAGTGATATTATATGTTGTCCAGGGATTAGTGTGGTTTTTATCAAAGTAGCAGGAATTGGGACCTGATGTTCGGTAGTCTGGACATTCATAGATTTTTTCTTCACTGAAATAAAATGATTTAAAAAGTTAAAAGTTTAGGAAATGAAGCAAAGCAGATCATATTCTAGTAATGGCCTAGGTTCAGCAAAGAAATTTGAAATGTTTAACTTTAAACCTATATATAATCCCACCTCTGGGAAACATTTCAGTGAGTGTCAAATGCTACTACCATAAATGCTTCATTGCTATTTTTACTGCAGTTGTTCAGGATGAATGCTTTTATCCCCTTTTTTTATACATAGGAATGTCAACAAAAGAATGGAAAGACAAATTTCCAGAGACAGCATAAGGCAATTTTAAAAAATGTTTAAAAGCAAGTTAAAAGGCAAATTAAACACATTCACTTTGACTAAAGAAGAAAAGTTGCTAAATAGTTTCTTTACATATTTCCCCTGGGAAGTAACCTGATGGGCCCTATGGCAGAGGAGTGTTTTATTGACTATTTTGTTTTCAGAAAGACATTAATTTACCTGCTTTTTAACATGATCATCATCATCGCAACTGTCTCAACAAAAAATATTTGATTAATTCACGATTTCTTACCTATTACCTTTATATAAGTCTTCATTTTTTTAGGACAGGGATTGTTTTGTACTTAATTAAAGCTGAACTGGGTGATGTACTCAGAGTACAGACTACTACCCCAGATGTAAAGTACAGCACAAACCCTAAGCACCAGCTGAGAGGGTTCAAGGTTGCGCTTTAGTCCCACTGTTGGGCTCTATGCACTGCTAATAACAAGGTCTTTTAGTTGCCAGGCAGTTTTGTTCCAGTTCACAAAGAAAAGGTGGGAGTAAGGAAGGGGACTGTACTTGAGAGATAATGAGCTAGGAAAGGCAACTCTGGCCCAGATCTGGAGTGCTTGGCAGTGCCTGGTGTTCAGCAGATTTAATGAAACAGATAAGCACTCCTATCCATCCCCACGCAGGACTGTTCTAGGCTGTGATAGGTATGACTTAAAATGCTCATTAAAATTTCTGTTTTGACTGAGATTGGAACATCTGGACCTTCATAAAACAAAAGCTCTGAGGTCATTGTTGAGAGTGGTAACTTCAGTAAAGGCTGCATCTTTCCTGATCAATTAATACCAAATAATTTGGAGTTTGTTTAACTGAAGCCGGGAGGTCTGAGGCTTGACCTTATCTATTCTGAACCTCACTGGATTTATTCAAAGAAATTTAATCTCTGAGCCTCCCTGTTTACTTGGTCCAGTTCTGAGACCTCTTGTTTTCAGGAAGAAAGGACAGCTATACAAAAAAGCACAGGTTAAGCAAAGTTGCTAAACATATACAGATTGTATTCTTAAACAGGATGAGGGAGTCACAGACTCTACCAGACCAGTAACGTTTGAGATGCAGTACCCACATCTGATTTTACTCCATTTTGGGAACCACAAGGTTGGCTACAGATCCAGAAGGGGAAAGCGAAGACTCTCTAGAGACTTTCTCCGGACGGGGGGTTGCCGTGCACGGTAATGGACAAGCTCCTCGGCAGGGCCCCGAGGGCACCACCAGCCCTCGCTGCCCCTGCCCAGCCTCCCCGGGGCCTCCCCGTGCGCCGCCCGGGTCCCAGGCCCCCATTTCAGCCCACCGCAGCAGGGCTGGTCTCCAGCTCCCCACAGCCCTGCCCTTGCCAGCCGTGGGCCCCCCCCCAAGCCAGCCCCGTCCCATGGGCTGACGCCCTGGCCCGGCCCGGCCGCAGCCGGTCCCCGTCCCCGTCCCCGGGGAGGTGCCTGGCGCCCAGGGCTGGGTAGCCCCCAGCCTGCCCGGATCCCTGGCTGGGGCGGTGGGATGGGCCCTGGATGGAGGCCTTGCCCTGCCGCCCCAGAGGAGCCCCACGGCCCCCCCCGTCGTGCCTTGATGCTCCCCTCCTCAGAGAAGCACGCCATTCAGCTAAAAGCTGTGCGCCTCCTGATAAGATGGACAAAGTACACCTTTCCCAGCACGTCTTTCGACCAGTGGGATTTTAGGTCCGAGGAGTTTCGGTAGAGACAGGCTGAAGGTTTGGGACTGGTAGTGGTCATGTTTTCTTCCAACACGGGAAAGCCGTTAGTCTCATGTAGCCAACCCTTGTTGGCTATCTAACATGGATTCATAAAAACACCTTTATAAATTAATGTTATCATTCCCTCATTCTGCCCTAATCATCACTTGATCGCTTACAAAATACCTATGCACCGTTTGTTACCTGTCCTTGCTGTACAACAGGGTGTAATTGGTAGGAAGTCCTCCATCTGAGCCAGGCTTCCACCAGCAAGAAAAGGTTTCCTTTTCTAGAGAACGACATCTTATTATCTTAGGTCTTCCAGGGTATGACTGACCTAGGGAAGTACAGAAGTACAGCTAGTTATATTGGAGTTGGACAATGTTTTTTGTTGTTATTGTTGAACGATAAATTCAGCAAGGAATGTTTTTTCGAGGACAATAAAATTATTTGAAACTATGGACTCAATTTGGCAAATAAATCTGCCTGGAGAAAGCATCAAAACTTTCTGAAACATAAATATATTTTACCTCAAACTTCTAAAATAGCTACTCAAATTACTTTAGTTCTCTTTTTCAAATGAAAATTTCATTGTTACCTAAACTTAAAAAGTGTACAGTTATCTCCAAATTAAATTAAAAAGCTTGGAAGTAGATGTATGACCTTCTGTTTTTTCCTAAAATATCCAAAATTTTTATCTTAAGTTCATCTTAAAATTAAATTTCACTTTCAACTTTGCAACAGAACCAAAATTCCACTATCTGCACATATTTGGGGTAACTTAGGTAACTTACAGGTAAGACAAGTAATAAAAAGAAGGAATCCATGGGCTGTATGGAGTATTTTGTGTATTGGCAACCTGAATGTATTAATTAAGTACTTGAATATTTGCTAATAATCCCAATATATTTAAGAATATTTTCTGTTAAGACTACTTGTCCTTAACTTCTATCAAGAACATAGGACATAAGTTTACATACATTTTGTCATGAAAAGCATATGGCTTTTCAACCTAAGCTTACCTTTATTTTATGAAAGTTCCATATCATTATCTCTAATAGTGTTACCATTCATATGATGCTAATTCTCAAGAAGGTGACAAGCATGGAGTGAGTGTAGGGATGGAGTGAGTGCCTTTCATCATCACCACCACATAATCATTAAATTAATACTATAAAAAGAAGAGAGGACTCAAGCCATTTTCAAAATCTCCATACAAAACTTTAGAATAAAGTAATTTAAATATGTACAGGCTCCAGCGGTGGTCAGGATAGATCAGGTAAAGCCTCAGACTTCTCTAAAGAAAGTGTTTCAAGGAAAAACAAGTGTTCGAGAAAGTGTTGTACTTACCAGTCAGACCCACTGCGGTCAGAGCAAGTAGCAAAATAATTCGAGCTGATGATGTCAATTTCTGCTTCATGATGTCGGCTTGTCTTCAGGAGGAAATATCAGATCAAGGGCTCACTGAAAAATACACCATCATGCAATAGTCAATAACAATGCTTAACATGTAATATGTATCACTTGGCTTGATCAAAGTACTTTTTGAATTGCAGCTAACTGATTCTTGTTATTTCTCAAAAAGGTGCAGCAACACCTACTGTTCCACTTCAGAAGTAGAACACCTGAATCACAGAGTAGTAAGTAGGTCTTCCTGAAGGTCTTTGAACGGTTAGCAGTGCTGGGATTACAACTCCGTAGCATTAACAAATCTTGCATATTTATTTCGCATCTTGGGACACTGGGTGCTTTTCTTATAGCTCTAACTTTTAGACTTATTAATTTACCTGAGAAATCAGCCTTCTAGTAACAAAAAATACACTTTTATCTCTGTTGATATAAATAAGAGCTCAACATATTTGAACTTTGAAAGTCCTGAAAACAGCAGGCAAATAGAAAATATCCAAAATTTATTTAGAAGTTTATGATTTTTGAGCCAACCTCATGACTTCTGAACATTTGGGACTGGTAATGTCAGGATCACCTGAGCTGAAGAATGCTACTCTTTCTGTGCGTTCAACTCATTATTTTTACTGCGTCTGATTTTGCAGTAAAGTGGAAATGCCAAGATCAGAGAAAATAAACCAAGCAAAAAGTAGCGTAACTTCACAGTTAATTTATTAGGTGAAAAAGCAAGATGGGATGCAATTATCCCTCTTTTTTCAGCCTGCAAAGGCCAGAGGCAGTGTTGCAGAAGTCGGCTGAATTACAGAGGTGCAAGTGGGAAGCCACCAGCTGTGAAGGCCCGGTCCCTGTAGTGGGCTGACACCACTAGATGTCCTCAGAATTCAGGTTACAGCTCAGGGTGATCAGGAGTCCCTCTTGCTGCTAAATGTGTTTGCTTAGCCTGAAGAAAAGACAGAATGACTTAAATTAAACCTCCTGCTTCTCCCACCAATATGCTTCCTGCTTGGAGATGGTGACTGGAGTCGGCTATTAGATTCTCGGTAGCAAACCTCATTCTTTGAAACTAAAGAAGAACATTTTACTGTCTAAATAGGAAGCTCCTTACCTCAGCTTTCCACTCCTACCAAGCACATCTGACAGGTATTTGTATGCTTGAAACCCACTCAGTGTAGCACAGTGTGGGAACAAGCTGCCTCTTTGCTATGGAAAAATTCTTCGTGGTTTATCGGATGACTCAATTTTCATTATGCAATTCATTTTCTGTATCAAGAAACTATAATCCCTCAGCATACAAATGTTTTTCAAGCGCAAGGGCAAATGAAGTATCAGTTAATTTAACTGAATCTAAAACATGTTTACTGTGGACAATGAGGAGAACAACAACAGTTGGCTATGTTTCCATATGCAACTTCTGAATATCCAGGCATGTTTCACGCATGTAACTGAGCTACAGGCTGCAGAATTGCATCTGGGTTAGTTTTAAACTCACTTACAGCAATCTGTGCATATACAGTCAGTGGAGAGCAAACCATTTAAATAAAATTCCAGGTCTGTGTAAGCACATGCAAATTTTATGACTGTAAACAAACAGCAAGCACAAATGTTAGTGTTTAGCTTCAGAAATGAGCTGAAAACTTGGTGTTACATCATGTGGAGCACACCCCATTGAGCTCATGCAAGAACAAGGCACATTTTCTCAAGTGAAGGTGAAATAACGATCCATAAACAGTAACTATTTCATGTACATATGATACCACTTAAAATATTTTATTATTTCTAAAAATAGTTAGAACATTTGCAAAATACAGCTCTTTCAAACTGAGACTCATACTCTGCTTCCCTATAGGGAAGTGGTACCATGATTATTTTTTTTACTTTTACAGACATATCTTTTCTGTGTGAAGAACTGACAGATAAGAGAAACTGCCTGCAGTGAGTAAAAGAATGGAATTTGTCAATATGACAAAAGAGAGAGGCATCATTAAGAAAGAGCTGTATTAGAGCCCTCTGCAAGGAAAATGGGATAATTTTGGAAACCGCAGACCTAAAGAACCAAATTAATAGAAATAGGATGAAATTAATGCATTTGAAAACAAGTATTTTTCATTGGGACCATTTGTTTTTTAAAAATGAGATGATCATGAAGCACTTCTGTAATGTGGCTGTGAAGAAGAACAGGAGAGATACTGGGGAGGAATACGGACCTCTTAGTGTCACAGACTGAACTTTATGTACAGTTCTGGTCATCCGTACTTGGGAAAAAACCCTCCAGGTTAACCCATTTAGAACAGATTTAGAACACAGCTACAAAGATGAGCAGGGGACACAGAGGCTGTCTCATGATGACAACATAAAGAATTGGCTTTTTACTCCACAAAAGGATGGTTGTCTTCTATAAACATAGCAGGAGATTAGTATTAGAAGAGGGCAAAAAAGAATGGGTAAACTCTAGCAAATGCTGGAACAGGAATAGATGGCCATAATTAGCTCAAAAAATTAGAGAAAAATGTTACCATCACAACAGTGAGTTTCTGGAATAGTCTTCCAAACACAAAAATTCCATTTAGTTTTCACAGGTAGTCTGATGTATTATGAAATACATATAACATCATTGTTTGTGATAGCTGAGGACTGGACTTGGTGATCCAATATATGCTTTCCAGGCCAGTGTTTCAATTCAAGTTGAATACCTTGAATTATTACCAGTTAGAAAACTGTGCAGAAGTATGAGATGACTGGATGTCCTATTTTACATTCAGGATTTAATGCTTTCAAAATATTTTCTATTAAAGAATTGTCAGAACCTCTATTTATTTTAAGGTCATGCTTAAAAGCATCTTAGAAAGCTTCATTCTGATATTTGTATTGCTTTCTGAAGCAATGTAAGCAGCAGCAGAGCAGTGGTCAGGAGGCTCCAGGCATATTAACCTTATTCCATTTGTTCCAGTGCCTATGTTTCCATGGTTGCCTCGTGCCTGGTATTTGTGGTTCAAATAATGTTTATAAGGCTTCTGGAGAGATGTCTTGTTTTTTAAAAATACTTGCTTTAATAGAAAAAACAATGCACACTTTGTCATAGCTATATCAAAAGTGTGTCTCCCCTATCTAAGATTTGAAAAGGTTTTCATAAAAGAGTAACGAGCATTATTGAAGATGCTGTGAGGGAATGCCTTACTTTTAGGACTGAATGCATTCTTCTACAAGCGACACAGTGGATGTTGATTTGCCAGAATGTCATGCAAAATCAAGGGCTGAGTAACTGGTAATTAAAAGATCATACACCTTCTTTTTGAATGTTTTGATTTAATTCCAACTAAGTTGTTACATTCTGACATTATATTTGAATTTCCCCTTTCAACACAGCTGTTACATAGTATTCAACAGCTGCACATTGCACCCCAGAAAACAGTGTGCCTTGATGGAAATGGAAACCATTACTGGGGTTTTAGAATGCACAGAATTGCTAGATATTCCTGTAAAATAACCCTACTCTGCAATTAATAATATTATGAAATTGTAGGTTTGAAAACTGTGCTTGCAATGCTACTAGATGAAGCTGAAAGTTAAATACCAATACTGAAATCAGATGCTGTGGAGCAGGGTTGAGAGAAAAATGCCCTTGTCCTAATTGAGTTCTAGTTCTTGCATTCTTTTTTCTCTCTTTCTTGGCTATGCTGATGGATAAATTTCTTGAGATTGACAGAGAACTCTTCACTCAGTTCTGTACAGATGGAAAAATTTTCTATCTATCTGCAGTGTTTTCAGGCTTGCAGGTAGGGTAACAACTGTAGAGCACCTGCTGGCAATGACATTATGTGCATCACAAGCTTTACTTCTGCTGCTAAAGAAATCTAAAGCTGAAAGTATTTTACCAATCTGTACTGAACAAGATTCACATTCCCACTAGTTATGATGATAAACAATGTTTGTCTTTCAGGCCTGGGGGAAGGCAGTTTAAGGAGTCTCAAAACACTGCAGTTCATTACCATTTGAAAGGCTGAACTACAGCTGTATGAAACCAAGTACAAATAAAGAAGAGACTAAAGGAAGAATGTGGCAGTCTGTTAGACCATCCAGAATTCTACTGGCCATACATTCAACTATACTGTGGACATTGCATGAGCCTGCCTTCCCACACTGAGTTCTCAAATGCCAGCACTGATATATGTCCCTAGCCAAGACCTGGGCATCGCTATCACTGGATGTGTTTCTGAATGACAGTGATGGTTGGGATTATACTATGAATTAAAAACTGTGGATGTGCAGTGTGACCAGAGCTCTGCTTTCCCTCTCTGAATGAGCCCTAATTGGAAGTCTCCAAATTCTGAATCCCTAAGGCACCCAGTACAGCCTTCATGGAGATGTATAGGCTCCAGAGAAGACAGGGAGTTCAGACATGTCTCTGATCTGAATTTCTTGCGACTGATTCCAGATGGCTACTTTTAGCACATAGGTTTTGTGGAGCGCTTTGTGAGGATGCATAGTTCCTGCTGTTGGCTGTGTAAGGGAACCTAGGCATCCAGTTAATTTCTTGGGACCAAGCACTTCATATTTCTGTGTTGCATAAACTGGAATCACCTACAAGTTCTTTTAGATTTCACCTGAAAAGCCTATATAAAGGTTTCTAATATATTTTTCCTAAATTTCTCTCTTAAACAAACTTTCTCCTAATGACACTTTGTAGTCCTTCCTTGGATTAGCAGTCAACGTGATGATGAACGGAACAACTTCTCTCACCCATGGAGATGTGCTCCTCAGTCTGGAAGACTTAAGTCATTTTCTGAAAAGAAAAATAATGAAATCCCAGATTCTTGAAAGTAGGACACTTCTCCATCAAAATACTTATGCACTTAACTCCTATTGTTTTTACAGAACTGAACCTGAAACTCTTTTTAAAACTTTCAACATCTCAACTGACAAGAAAAGCCAAGACAACAAGAAGAAAGCACCATTATCCCTACTTTACAGATGGGGAACCAAGACAGAGAATGATCAAGTACTTTGCTCAGACTTATACTAGGAACATGACAAAAGCTAAAACCTGATCTTTTCCTACTAGTTCTTTTTTTTTTTCTTTTCTGAATACCACCTCTACTGCCTTTGTTTTTCCAATGAAACATGATTTAGCTAACAATAGCAATCTTCTTCTACCAGTCTCACGGCTCCTGAATATTCTATTTCTTCCCTGGTGGTTTGTACATTTAGCCATAATTTCAGGATTATTATTTTTTACAGCAGTCTTTTACAGACAAGAAAAGCATAAGCTGTAAAGAGTAAAATTTTAGAGTTTGAAAGTTAGAATTTACATTAGAACTTGAAAATTGCTCTTGAAATATGATGGAAGTTCATCTCTACCAGCTACCAAGGCCAACTCCACAGTCATTATCTTGCTATAATAATTTAATTATTATTTATACATAGCATAGTCATGAAATATGAAGTCCACTTTCCTACCTAAAGGATTCATGTGTGCGAGGAAGATTTTTGTTCCTCTCTTTCATGAATGTCAGATCACTTGATAATCTGTGAAAGAAGAGAATTCCAGGATTAGTATATTACTGGAAGTATCACTACTTTATTTCTAAAACATAAAGAGCAAAAAAAATCACCCTTTGTATTAGCTGACTCAGATAATGACACTCTAAGTCAATACATTTAAACACAGAACAATAGCAGCTATGGTAAAATACCGTGTTACTGCACACTCTTTCCTTTATCTGTTTCAATAAAATTTTGTAGCAATTTAGGATGCAGTTTAGATTTACCAGTAGACTGTGCTAGGCTATGCGATTACAGGCTAATCACCATCTACACAAAGGCCGGGATAGGATCAGATAAAAATTGAAGGGGTCGGGAGGAACCCTAGCAGCCTGATCAGTGAAAATGGGGTACAGGGAATCGGCTACGCCTATGACTATCAAAGCACAGTCAGATCATTGTCCCTTGTGTGGAATCAACCAGGAGGAGCCAACTAAACAAATCCCCTTCCCCATATGCCTCACAGACTGAAGGAGGTATAGCACTTGTTAAGGGATGCAGGCGGGAAAGAATTTGGGGAGGAAAGGAAAGGATCAAAGTGGAGTGGGAAGAAACAAGCATGGGAAAATAAGGTGAAAAGGGGAATAAAGGAGTCACTTAAGTGTAAACTGGTGGCTTGTCTGACTGAGATGTCTGCCTCATCACCCTAGTATACCCTATATTCTCATTAAGTCCTATTTCTAACTCTTCTGTCTGGATGTGCTCTGTTCTGAGTGGGTACGTTTGGATGCTAGTGAACCTGCAGCTGGCTTAGCCAGTGAGGAATGGGATTGCAAGCCTCCAGGCTCATATGCAACCCCCCCGCAACTGGGGAGACCAGAGGATCTGGGGCTAGCTATTGGGTTGACTGAGCACCTAAGACACGAATAAAGCAGTCCATTTTTTTTGTGCAATACACACATATACGTGTAAATGTATATGTTACATCTTTGTTGATATGTGTGGCCTCCGTGTGCGTTTATTTTGTCCGTGTGCCCACCCATTGGGAGCAGCTGCTCAGCTTCAGTACTGGCAGAACCTGAGGATATGGACCTATAGCAGTCTCATATCTATGGGGCTACCTGATTCAGCTGCCTCTAATAGACTGAAATGAAATGTTTTACCAAAAAAAGCCACTATGTTTACCTAACTGTTCTTTGTCATCCCATCTGAACACACTATGCTGTCAAGAAATAATTTAGATGAGCTTCAATAGACCACTTATCAGCCAGAGCAAGAAAAACTATTTATACATTAAAATACTAACTTTGAAATGACTAACTTCATCATACTTTTTCTTATAAAATCTTCTCTCTTTAAACAATTTGAAACAAAGTAGAATATATTTACCACTAACATTAAGAATGGTCTGTATTGCCTGGAGACCAGGTGGGAAGCCGCATTACTCAGATACCAGACACCCTTTTGTTTGGCTCCATTTCAGTAAAGCTAATGAGAACAATAAAAATACCATGAAATTATTTGGCATCTAGACATTATGCCATTACAAAGGATCAGATTTAATTGAGGGTGATAACCAGTTTCTTTTTTATGTGCATATATAAAATGGCATAGATAACATACAACTGAATATGGCAGAAATAATGTTTGCAGTGAAGTTACTCAACCATGACATAAGGTGAAATGTAGTTTAAAGATGGAGCTCCGTAAGCGCTCCCTGTTTTAGAGGCCAGAAATCTGGCTGTCAGTGTGCATGCTGGGAACACAGTTTAACTCAAGATTGGCTAAATAGAAGAATTCTCCCCAAATACAAGCTGCCTTGTAGCTCT
Organism: Aquila chrysaetos chrysaetos; assembly: GCF_900496995.4. NCBI lineage: Eukaryota > Metazoa > Chordata > Aves > Accipitriformes > Accipitridae > Aquila > Aquila chrysaetos. The sequence goes on along the minus strand of NC_044030.1, from coordinate 74,614,918 downwards.
AGATCACAGAGACATGTAAAAAATTCTGGAATTGTACCACACTCAAAAGGAAGCCTAATTCTAAGAGAAAATGTATGAATACCATCACTAAATAAAATAAACTGTCCTCTGCTGCTTCTGATTTCTACTACTTGGTACTACATCAAAACATAGAGTTCTATCCTACTGGCAAATTTCATTCTGCTTTCATGACTGCTTTCATCAGGAGTGATATAATGAACTGGTGATGCATGCCTTCATAATATGACTGACATAAAACGTGTTTTTTACAAAAGCTACAATAGTGTCATAAGCACTAGCTTGTTCATATCAGTGATCAGAAAGGATCATGATAGAATTGACCTTACCTCCTGCATTAACGAGGACAATGATTCTCACCCAAGTATTCCTACATCAAATAATCATTATTCAAATCATATTTATTATGATAACCCTGAGAACAAAGACAGAATCCACTGTCTTGGGTACTGTACAAAGAAGAGTTTCTGCTCTTAAGAACTGAAAATGTAAATAACCAATAATACAGAGTGGAAGAAAAGGATATAACAAGCAGGTCAAAACTTGAATATTTTTGGTTTGAAACTAAAGATTATTTTCAATGCAAAATATTTTCAAAATATCCCATAAAGTGGAAACTGCCTATGGAGAATCAGTTTTAGAAAATTCACTTCAGAATGTCACAAATTCTTTTTCAACCAAAGCCAATATATGCAAATTTTCAAAATTCCAAAATTAACAAATATCACCAAGTATCAACATAAAGCATTTTGTTTTGATTTTTTTCAGTAGAACATTTTCTGAAATCTAAGCAAATAATAGCAATTTTATTCTAACTTTTTTTTTCTAATGAAAACACGTGATGAAAAATTTCTATTAATCTTTAATTATACACAGACTTTCAATGAGCAATGCAATGGCATGAAATGTCTTGCTACTTTTGACATTTCTGGGGAAAGATGCTGGTGTAGAGGTGAAAGTTTATTGTGGAGAGACTAAAATGACTAAAACTTTACAGGAAGCAAAGGAACAGGACTTTGAAAGTAGCATAGGGAACATGGTAATGGAGGAAAGTGTGAAAAGTTTATGGATTAAATATGAGGGAAAGAGACGATGAGGAAGGACACAGAAGGGGGAAACAAATAATCTCTTGGCACTGGGCAGTAAAGGGTCAGATGAAGTTGCAATTTTGAATGTGTTCCATTATCCCCTTTGAGTTTCAAAGCTCCATCCATTGGATGCCATCCCCAAATAGCTTTTCTCGGTGAACACAGGCAATGGGGTTGGGTGGAGGAGAAGCATCTTCTGGATCCTAGTGCCTGCAAGCATCAGAAGGGTAATGATGAAGAAAGCTGCGACCTTAGCTCTAGGACAGTTTCTTTATTCCCTCTCACTAAGACAGGCCATTTTGGCTGAGTCTGTGTCTGGAGTCTCTCTTCAAAGCTTTATGACTGTGGTAAGACTAACAAAGAACCTGGCTGCAGGGGAATAAATGTTCAATCACAAATATGCTCAGTAATTAGCAATATCAGTGGGAGCAGAGAAAACTGTTGGACAAATAATTGTTTTCTGTTTCAGTGTTCTCTTTTTCAGGAAGTCCTCAGTATGAGATCGTAAAAGTAGTTGTTTCTTTGTCTTTTTCTGAGTACATGTTGTACCTTTACACTTGAATTGCTTAAGTGACTGTGGAGTTCCTCTGTAAAAGAACACAATTACCAAAAATTACTACTCCAATTAAACTGATATAAACACTCAATGTCCAATTATTTCTGAACATGAACATTTCTCAAACAGATTCCCCGAGCTTCAAACTTGTTGATAAAAACAAGATAAAAAAGCTTTGTGTTTGCATGCTAAAGGCTATTATTAATGCCACATGTACAGATCAAGTGGCACACTGGTTAGCTAAAGGAGTGAAACAATGTTATCCTGGTAATCTAAAACTGAGGGAAAAGTCTTTTCTTACAATTACTTGAGAGAAACTGCTGACAATATTAAATATATTTAACTTTCAACCTTCACTGTCCTGAGCTTAAAATAATTAATCTTTTGGGACTTCTAACCTAAAGCATTATACTCTCTTTAATACAGTAGTATGTGGATATGCAGAGAAGTACCTTTATCATGCCTAGCTCTAATCTTGGCGGCATTTTGTAGATCTCCTCTGGTACCTGACTCCTGAGTAGACTAGTGTTTAACACCTTTTATAAACAGATTTTCTGCTGGTATTTACATAGATGGCATTAATCTCTAACATCAGTAAAAACCACACAGCTTCCTTATGAGGAGTGTCTCATTACAGAAAGTCAAATGTTCAAACTACTCTGAACTTTCTACATGCCAAACCAGTAACAGTATCAATACTGCTGTATCACAACCCTGTTAAGTTCCACAAAGATGCTCATTTTCCAGGAAAAATGTCTTTATTTAATTAGTTTTGCAGTGGGAGAATATTGAAGCTCCTAAAAGCTGCAATATGCATTCTGAAGGAACTGAAATCACCCTCTGATCAGGAGTATGAATTTCCCTTCTAATTTCTTCATGATTAATATATAAACTGAATGAAGTACACCACTAACCTGATCTACCCCCCATCTTCATCCCAGGCTGCTATTCTTTGGAAATTCTCATTCATGGTGAATTGTGTTTTGGATATTTTCTTTGTTTTGCAGTCTAAGGAAAGGACCCTGAAGCTGCAGACTGTGAGACTTTTATGCACTTGTTTACAGAATAAAGACTTACACTGCAATCTCTGGAGGTTAAAGATAGATTTATTAATGTATTCATTCATTAACCCATTCATTCATTAACTCACTTGCTCTGTTCCTCTGTTCCTGTTACTGCACGGACAGTATTATGTCTCCTATTGATGAATGCATTTCTATAGGTGATATTTGAATCTCTGACAGATTAAATAAAATGTGCCAAGAAACTACTTGAAGAAACTCATTTTGCAAAGAGAGAGAAATCTTCATTGCACAGCAAAGGCAAACAAATGGCTTCACAAATAAAGATTAACTAAATATGTGATATTAGATTTCGGACTATGGATAGTGTTTAGTTTTAACAAACTAAGGACATAAGAATGCCTCTCCCTTACCTCTGCTGTAACACCACCTATGTCCAATTAGATTTAACATGAGTATTTCAGGTCGTCCTACTCTTCTGTGGAGTTTGCCTACTTCTTGGTTAAATAATGAAGAAATAGCTACTAAACAGAATTTGGAGAAGAAAAGATTTCAAGGAATAAAAAATATATTCCGTACTAGAGCAAAATCTATTTTAACAGTTTTCTTCAGTATGTTCCTGTTACTTGGTGATCCATCTGGCTACATCTGTTTTTTCAGTAAATGCTCTTGATTCACTGTTTATTGTATAGCTTCAGTAGCTGTGAAATTTCTTCCTTCTTTGCACTTAGTCTCAGGTTGGACCTATGGTGTGTATGATAATTATCAAGTTTTATAAGCCTTACTATACTGGGTAATGACTTCACCTTGGAATACTGGAGTCAACAATGGAGTCCTCTGCCTTTGAAATGGCAGGCTTCAAGATTATAAAACCACCACGCAGTTTAGGGGCCAAAGGGGAAGGTATGAAGGTGGGGTGTTGTAGTGGTCAATGCAGAACTTGCAAGCAAAACCATCTGATTTTCACCTAAAAGACAACTCTGACCAAAATTCAAAAGTTTCAGTTACTGCAGGTAGACAAAGATGACTTTTTATGCCTAAGCATCTGAAATGTCAGGTCTGTATATTTTAATTGGACAAAGGCTATGTCACACAAATGTCAAAAAAGAAAACGTGAAGGTAATAAATCTGAAATATCAATGACATTTCTTTTAGAAGTATTTGATATTTACAAGGAATCAAAGAAAAGGCATAAGCATCAGGAACCTTCATGCTTGCCTTCTGTATGGTGGAGTTAATGGTAAATTGCAGCAAATTAGTAAATTTTACTAACAGCTGAAATAATTTTAATCATGGTAATTTAGATCACCAGAAATCAACTATCAGCCGCTATAATTAACATAAACCCATTTTGGTTTATATCCCATTACAATCAACTTTAATTAGTAATTTTTTGCAGGCACCCAGTTACCCAATCATATTTCAAATGGTAAAAACATTCATTTTGCATTTAATCCACAATATTTCTTCCACAACCCCTGAAATAAAAACCTTATGCTGACATTTATGAAATGGCAGGAGGAAAAAATGCCGTAACTGTGGGTTTTACTTTAGGTAATAACAACACAGGCTTTTAAATCCTTGCTTACATAAAGCCTGACATTTTCACTCGATATAAAAGTCATTTTTATTAAAACTTGGATCCACACCTTCAGTCATTATTGTTACCTGCATCTTTTCAAGTTGCCTTTTCAATGACGCCTTTTATGGTAATATGCCTGCATCTTCTTGGCTGCATGCCCTAGGTAGCAGCATATTTTATACAATTTAAATGGAAAAATCACTGAAGAATAACACAACCATGTTTTAAATTACTCTTTTAATTTAATCCCTGGGTTGCTCCACTGACAGTATGTTGAATATATGATCTGACACTGTTTAACAGATACTGGCACCAGACTTTCAAATCCAATTCAGATTGATTAACTGGGGATGGTAGGAACTTTGAGCCAGAACAGAGAGATCTCTGACTCCCTTAAGGTCTTCTTCCACTTGAAATTTTTGCATCCTTCAGAGTGCATGAGAAAAGGATGGTTACACCCCTGACAAGGCTGCCAATAGAACAGTCTTGGGGGGCTATCACCAGCACAAGGAACAAAGCAGCTGTGAAGCAGCTCAAGCACACAGAAACTATGAGGGCTCCTTTCCTTCCTCCTCCCTGGAGTTTTGTCCCAGGTGCAGCTCAGAGTGTAGGGGACTCAGCTTGCAAAGTTGCTATCTGGATGAAGAACAGATTTTCAGGGTTGCCTCGAGGTGGTCTTTCAAGGCAGCACGAATAGCATTAGGACCTTAAGGGGACAAATTAGTTGCAGATGATATGGATGGGTAATTGAGGCATTTCAAAATCTTTAGATGTAAACATACATCTTAGAAATAAGTACACCAAGTGAGTCATAGAAGTCCATTCAGTTATAAATACTGGTTTTCTGCTTTTTTTGCTCAGATTTCTTCAAACTGATTTTTACCTCACTTTAAGAGCCCTAGCTACATTTAAACGTTTGCTGTCTTACTTTTCATTTACACAGCTACCTTCTATGAAGTATGCTGTCTGTTACCAAAATTACTAGCTGTTCAATAATACAGATAAATTCTTCTTCATAGCTAAATGCTGCTGAATAACATACATTAAGGACACACTCAGTTCAACAGCCATGTCTGCAATGTTCCTAAACTGTTTCAGATGCCTACTGTCAATGAAGAAGCATGCCAATGCAAACCTCATTTCTTAGTCCTGGACTACAGTGTGAACTCCTCAGGACAGGCATCCAGAATCACACAGATTGAGAGTCACAGGTGTACAGATCTGAACACACAACCACAAACCTCATGTTATGGATATGTTACTGCCCTTCGACAGAAGCTGTAAGTGCAGTCAGAATGCTGTGTTATCCTACACAGACAAGAGACAGGCAATGCCTCAGTTTTTGGAAGGTTAAGTAAACAAAGCAACATTTAGCCACTTCTCACAGCCCGTTTTGACTTTGATATGAAAACTATATCAAGAGGACAGTTTTTTTAACAGAGATTTCTGGTACATTCCTCCTCCAGTGGTGCAAAAGAACAGTGGTTCTGCAAGTTGTTGGTGCACACTGCATTTCAAAATCTACTCCACTATCTAAGTTTCCAACTCTAATTTAACTGCTTAAACAAAATTCATTATTTGAAAGGTGAAAATGGTACTTGAAAATACTGATGTATGCATAGAAACGTATGAAAGGAAAAGGTGACGGGCTCTTTTTCATGGCCCAAAAACTCTGATTTGAGCAAGAGTGCTTACTTTTTATATAATCTTAAACCAGTGGCATACTAAATGGATGTGAATTATTGAAAATTTTATCAAGTGATTCCTGATTTGACACAATTTTTGCTCAAATTTTTCAGGAAGCAAGCATTTTCCTACAGGAATCTGAAGGCTTAGTAGCAGCTTTTCAAGGTCAGTTTTGCTATGGAATTAAATTCACTAGTATACACTCCGATATGAAACCAATTTTATTTCACTGAATTCATGCATTTTTGCCACTCAGTGAATCAAATACTTATATACAATCAATCTATTACTAGAAACTAAAAAGGATAGGAAATAGTTTGTGCTTTTGGTACCATGACAGGGCAAATACTGCATGGGCTAAGTGCATCAACTGGGTATGTAAACAATCAGCAGGAAGCACTGCTAGCACCAATAATATCATTATCTTAAAAAACAGTGCAGAAATGCAGGGGGCAACTGTTAAAATCAGAGGCATTTCTGCTGGCTGTCTACAAATTACATGGGTAGGCTTTAAACCTAGGCTCTCAGTTTAGAGACTTGCTGCTGCTGTGTAAGACCTGATGCTATTTTTACTTTCCTCAGTGAAAGCATAGGTTCTGGAGCACAAATCTGTGGATAAGAGGAGGAAAAAATAAAATCAAGGGCAGAGAATCATGGAGGACACCAAACCTCCCAGGTACCATACAAGAAGTGGGGAAGACAGAAGTGAGTATCAGAAAGCAGGTATATGTTCTGCTGACGAAGAGGGAGAAATGGAACTCAGCTCCAGAATTCTGCTCCCATCCCTGCCAATAGGTTGGTCTCTGATATTTTGGACATCTCTTGCCCACCTGCAAAATGGGCAGACACTAAATCTCACTGAGATGTGTATCTTTTTAACTACACTTACAATTTCCATGTTGATTGAAATTAATGTTTCCAAGATACTTTAAGGACTTTAGACTGAAGGGATTATTCATAAGCAGAATTATTGCTAGTAGCGATTTAGTTGTAAAGAAATTAAAAAAAAAAATCCAAGTGGCAGGAATTTTGGTAAACATTTCAAAGAATCATAGGATGGATGAGGTTGGAAGACCTTTGGAGATTGTCTAGTCCCACCCCACTGCTCAAAGCAGGGTCAACTAGAGCAGGCTGCCAGGGTCATGTCCAGCTGGATTTTGAATATCTCCAAGGATAGCAATTCCACAACCTCTCTGGGCAACCCTTCCCACTGTTTGATTGCCCTCAGAGTAGATAAGGTTTTTCTTATGTTTAAGTGGATTTTCCTGTACTTCAGTTTGTGCTCATTGCTTTTTGTCCTTTCCCTGGATGCCACTGAGAAAAGCCTGGCTCCATCTTCTTTACTTTCCCCATCAGGTATTTACAGCCATTGATGAGCCTTCCCTGAGCCTTCTCTTCTCCTGGCTGAACAGTCCCACCTTTCTCAGCCTCTCCTCATGGGAGAGATGCTTCAGTCCCTTAATTATCTCAGCGGTCCTTTGCTGGAGTCACTCCGGAATGCCCATGTCTTTTTTCTACTAGGGAACTCCAAACTGGACACAGCACTCCAGGTGCTTTAAGCTTAAGACTGTCTAACCCTTCAGGACAACACTCAAAAAACAAAGCTAAAATATATAACTAATTCCATTCATTGAGAAAGGGAGAGATTATGAAGCCAGATCTGAGAAGAACTTTGCGTTACAGCTCCACTATGCTCATTTTCCACTGGTGAATATGTATAAGAACTGGCACTGAGGTTCAGGAAATTCTGGTTCTAATCCTGAATCTCTTTTTATTTTCTTTTATATGATATTTTTCCATTAGTCAAAATCTGATTCCTTTTTTAGAGGAACTGTGTTCATAACAAAAGCAGCAGCCAATGACCGAATTCCTTTACAAACCACTTTATTTTTGACTTTACAGCCAAACCATTAAATAAGTCATATAAATTCTCAACCTGGGAACAAACTGTCATTCTTCAGAAAGTTCATCTGTTTGTGTTTGGCTAACTGCATGGAAAATAAAAGCTTTGTCATTTCTTGATATTTTTTTCTCTCCTTCCCTTAGCATGTAGGTTGGTAACCCCTAACAAGAATTATATGCCTGGCATTTCTATCTGAGTGACATTTTCAGTATTTGCACTGAAATTACATCCCAGAATATTTTAATGATTATCATTTTACAAAAAGCTCAGAGGGACAGCACGCTTCTCATTACTGACGAACACGAGTCTTTGTTCTTTTTAGCATCTACAAAATGTGCAGGTCTGTGTTTTTCCAGGAGCTTTACTTATACAACTATGTTCGACATTAAAACCCAGCAAAGCCTCCTACTTATATGATGAAAGTAGTACTAGGTTATGAAGTCTGGGTGGAGTACCTGACTGTGGTGGGTTGACCCTGGCTGGCTGCCAGGTACCCACCAAAGGCATTCTATCAATCCCCTCCTCAGCTGGACAGGGGAGAGAAAATATAACAAAAGGCTCATAGATCAAGATAAGGACAGGGAGATCACTCAGCAGTTACTGTCACAGGGAAAACCAACTTAGCTTGGGGAAGTTAATTTAGGCTCAACTTAACTCCCAATTTCTCTGTGTTCTCCCCGCTGAGCGGTGCAGGGGGATGGGGAATGGGGGTTGTGGCCACTTCATCATGCATTGTCTCTGATGCTCCCTCCTCCTCACACTCTTCCCCTGCTCCAGCGTGGGGTCCCTCCCACGGGAGACAGTCCTCCATGAACTTCTCCAACCTGGGTCCTTCCCACAGGCTGCAGTTCTTCATTAACTACTCCAGCATGGGTCCTTCCCACGGGCTGCAGTCCTTCAGGCACAGACTGCTCCAGCGTGAGTCCCCTGCGGGGTCACAAGTCCTGCCAGAAAACCTGCTCCAGTGTGGGCTCTTCTCTCCACGGGGCCACAGGTCTTACCAAGAGATTGCTTCCAGCATGGGCTTCACAGCCTCCTTCAGGTGCATCCCCCTGCTCCAGTGTGGGGTCCTCCACAGGCTGCAGGTGGATTTCCGCTCCACCGTGGGCTGCAGGAGGACAGCCTGCCTCACCATGGTCTTCCCCCCGGGCTGCAGGGGAATCTCTGCTCCTGCACCTGGAGCATCTCCTCCCCTCCTTCTTCACTGACCTGGGGGCCTGCAGAGTTGTTTCTCTCGCATATTCTCCCTCCTCTCTCTGGCTGAAGTTGCTGTTGTGCAGGTTTCCCCCCCCCTTCTTAAATATGTTCTCCCAGAGGTGCTACCATTATCGCTGACTGGCTCGGCCTTGGCCAGCGGCGGGTCTGTCTTGGAGCTGGCTGGCATTGGCTCCATGGGACACAGGGGAAACTTCTAACAGCTTCTCACAGAAGCCACCCCTGTAGGCCCCCCTGCTACCAAAACCTTGCCATGCACACCCAGTACACCTACTAAGGACATTGTGAATTGAGGACATGGGCTCTGTACCAGCTATGACTATGGCAGCACAGAGGAAGAGAATACTCATCCCAGTTTTTGTAATGATTTATGTACTATCCTTCTTCTCAAGCCAGGACATGAGGTTTGAATCACAGACGGCTGGTATGAAACAAAATTATTTTCAAATAGTTCCATTCTACATGGTGGTATTGACCTATGCTGATGGTTCCAGGTTGTCATGAGTGGCTTAGAGACATTGCTCATCCCTTATACTCTCTGTTGCATCAAATATTTCTTGGCCACTGCTAACACTTTGTGCCCTTGAATATAGTAAGTCTGTAATTTTGTGAGAACAAAAGCTCTTTCAGGAAGAGTTTTGCAATACTGAGTCAACAGGAGTTAAGTTCTAAAACGTGGCAATAACACATGATTAAAGCTGAGACCAGCCTGGAAAAAAAACAAGTTTTTCCACGAACAGTGGAACTAATAAAGCCTGATTTTCTAAGAATTTGTTTCACCTTGCCACTGTAATACCAGCTTCCTCCTTCCTGACATCCTCTATGATTCTTCGTTGGCCAAGAGATTGAAAGGCTATGGCTGTGCTGGAGATCAACTTATGCCGATGGGGTGGCTTCTACACGAGTTGGCTTGAATGGCCAGCATGCATATGCTGATGGTCTAATGGGCTTTTGCCAAATGGAACACAATGTTAACTACATTCTGCAGAATTTTCCTTCCATATGAGGAGAAACACTAATTAGGGTCTCTCTTTTCCATTCCAATTTGGCTATTTTCAGAAAAATTGTATGTTTCTATTATCTTTGGGAATTCTACCCTCTTTTGATTATGATTTATACTGGGCAACAGGATAAAATAATATTGGAAAGAATGGAGCTTATAGATTGTGAGATCAGTTAGCCTCACTTCCTTAGTAAACCAAAAGCAGTTTCACATATCAAAATCTCCAATTATTATTTTGTAATTTTAGAGCAATTTTGATTTTATTTTTCTGGTAAGTCTGTAACAGTGTTTCTGTTCACTCTGAGCATGCAGTTTTCTTTTATGGGTTGCCACCTGAGCAAACAGGGCATAGGCTTTTAAAAAACATGTGGACTACAAATTAATGCCTCACTTGGATTAAAATAGACTTGTTTGGTCATTTGCCTAGAAACCAGGAGGCATAAGTTAAATTATCATCTCATCCTAGGGAAATTTGTTCCCAAATCTCTTATTTCTTATGGCATAGAGTAATCTGGGCTAGAATTGTTCTCCACCCCTCTTGTTTCCATTCTGGCTATGAATGCAAGAGTTACAGGGACAGAAAAAAGATAACCAGGACAGAATGTGACTATAGCTTAGTGTTTAGGGTACTTTGTTGGGAAAGAATGAGGTCTGCTTGCTCCTTGCCCAAATTTTCTGTTTATTGTACCGTGGCTGCTTAATGTAAAATACATGGAAGAGACCTGGTGAGCAGGAAACACAATATTTTAGAATAGCAATGCAAAGGAATGTGCAAGACAGCCTGGATCTGAATTCAGATGTGAAAAGTGATTTGCTGCTTAACTGGCAGGGTGGGTCAGTCTTCTACGGTAGTTAAGAAAGAACGTGAGAAACAAAGGATTTGGGTGACTGATCAGGAACTGTCCTCAAGCCCTGCCTAGCTTAGTCTGCTGGTGAGAAATTCACAAAGAAATGTCAGAGAGACAGGCCAATATTTTTGTTTGGACAAAAGGCAAAAGGAAAGGTTTGGAGATGTTGATTCATGGGTAATCACCACAGAGAAGATAGATGGAGTTGTTGATTCAGATGAGATTCAGAATAAGATGTGGAGGGAGAATGAAAGAGGATCAAGAGCAGACTACTGCAAAGAAAGAAGAGAGAAGACATGCTATAGTAGTCAGGAGAATTACGGAAGACAGAGATAAAAGGAAAACTTCTGTCTCCTGTTGTGTCTCAGTGTGGACACATGTGCGTGCAGAAGGGAGGGGAGGCTGAGGAAGAAGAGAAGACAGTTGTAGGGGAAAAGGGACAAAGCAACTTCTATTTTGCTATTTTTTTAGAGATAAATCAGCTACTCAGCAATTTAATTGATATATCACAAGCTGCGTACTAAATAGTGAAAGTTTACATAGGAGAGCTTGTGGAGTCACCATCCTTGGAGGCTAAAATTAGCCAATTATCTGTGCTTGTCGAATCAGACATGCAGAAGCATATATTTGTTTAACTTTCCATTCAAAAGAAATGTTCTAAAACCAGTCTTAAAGAAAAAATCATTGGTATTTGCCTGAACAGAAGTAAGAAAGCCAAAAAAGCTTGTTGACCTTAACTCTAGATGCACAGCAGCTGTTTAAGTTAGGAAAGTGGAAAACCAAATACAACATGTTTAGTTAGAACTCCATGAAATGCTGTGAACATTTGGAGCTACCTAGTATGTAGTAAACAAACCCACAAGATTTATGGTTAGGAAGCATGGTATCCACATATTCTCCTACATGTGTTAATTATACTGAGTAGATGTGGGAGGTAAACCTTATTGCGAAGACTTAACTAAAAAGACAAGTTAAGTACAAGCTACTGAAGTTTTACTTCTTATTGGGGGCACTGCTAGTGAAGAATTTGAAAAGCAGAGGTAACTGTGTGGGACACGCACAGAGGAATCATTAAATTCAGGAAATGCTGCACACAGAAAGAGACAATGTGTCTGTATGGAAACAGATTGTAAGAAATGCGCTAAAAATGGAAAACAAAAGCAGTAGAAAGACCCAGCAGGGTCACCTAAATTTCATGGGACCTATTAGGGTTAACTAGAACTGGAGGTTCAACAAATAATTCAGGTTGGAAGGAAGCTTGGGAGATCTCTAATCCATCCTCTGCTGAAAGCAGTCACCTATGAGACCAGACCAGGTTGCTCTGGGCTTATCCATTCATAGCCTGAAATCTCCAAGGATGGATACTGCACAACCTCTCTGGGGCAACATGTTCCACTGCTTGACTGTCCTTAGGGTGAACGAATACTACCCTATATTCAGTTAGAACCTCTCTTGTTTCAATATATGCCTGTCATCTTCTGTCCTCTTACCATGCACTGCAGCAAGAGCCTGCCCATACCTTCTCAATACCTTCTCTGCAGGTACTGGAAGACTGCCATCGGGAAAATGCAGGCCCATATTTTCCTTTCTGTTTATAGCTCTGCTGTCTTATTGTCACTCTCTGGTTGTAATCCAAAATTTTTACTCTCTTGGAGCACTTATCTGAATTTTAGGCTCATCTGCTGCTGCAGTAACTGCATATTCATTCTATGATGTCTGTGGCACTTTCTCCCTCTTAGAAGCAAATGAAAAGAGAGTAAAAAAAACCCCTGTAGTTCCTGCAGTCACATTGGATAAGTACCAACAATCAAGAAAAAAGAAAAATGCACTTGTCCTCCATAAAGAAGAGTATGTCAGCAGCAACTTAATATGAACATGTATATTTCTACAAAAGGAAACAAAATTCAAATAGATCATGAAAATGAACCCTAGTGAGCTACTGCTGTTTCCTCATGGCAGTCTCAACTTGAAACAATAATTTTGATTAATTTTTCTGGAATGAGTTTTATAAAATAAATCTCATCAACTCCCATAGCACTGTCAACTGTGACAGTGAACAGACCTAAAAACCTACTGAAATATTAAAAATAGCTATGTGTGAGATAATTACCAAGTTGTATTTTGACACTTAACTATTAGCCCTGTTACACTGTGCATTTTGATCATTCCTCTCTTCATATCTTGTGCGTATGGATGCAGTTAGAAACCTGCTTTGCTGCAAATAAACTAGGTGGTCTCAGGAGGGAGGTAGGGTAAACAGTACCACAACAGTTCAACAAAGAATTTGAACCAGCTTGTGGGCTCTCATACTCTCAGGAGAAATGGCTGATAATGAAACAGTCTTGAAATTAGGGATACCATTATAGGCTCAGAAAAGGACTTTACATTTTGGCTGGTATAATATTATCAGCCTTTCCTAGTCAGTTTGGGGTGAACACTCCAAAAATTACACGAGTAAGTGGGTACAAAAAAATGCCAACTCATTGCTAACACAAAACCTATTCAAACTTTGTGTGTGAAAGAAACAGTTCAAAAACATTTCATACTTATGGAAAAAGTACTTCTTGAAATTGGCAAGATTAGAAAGAGCTTAGCTTGATGCAGCTGCCTACTGTTTCAGATGAAAAAGATTAGTATAGGTGGGAATTCATTTTCCATTGTCATTTTCATAAGACCTGCATGTTCCCGGGTCTAGTCCATTCCTTTTAACACCACTGTCCCCTTCCCTGCAGACAGAGATACTCTGCAGGTTTTCATTTAAACCTACAGCTGCAGAATAAGAGACAATTTACTGGGTAGCATTAGCATTTCACTAAACTGACCTCCACTGGAAGAACGGAGCCTATTCGAGAAAGATTGTTTACCTGCTAAATAAGATCACTAGACAACAAATGTTTAGGTTTAAAACTGTTGAAATGAATGCAGTTATGTCAATAACTAATTATCAGTTCATTGTTCTTAGTCCCTAAGGCTCAAGATACCTACCTGTGGCCCTGGGAGAATATACACTATTCTCTTTACTGTGGCAAGAGACTGAAGCTACTCCTCAAGGAAGGATACAATAAAATTTTTTTGTGTAGAGAAAAGGCAGCATCCTGCCTTTACTCAGCAACAGAAAATACAATAAGGTTTTGAGATTCTTATATGCTTTCCCACTTGTATTTTTTTTTTTTTTTGGTTTGTGCTTATGTGGTATAAGCCTTACAAGTTTTGCTGATGTTGATAGATTCTTTTACTTGCAAGGGGAGTGCAATGCCCTTTTTCTCATGTAACATGTGTATATAAGTAGCTTGTCAATACTTGAGAAAAACTAAAAAAGTTGCATTCTGCCTCAGAACATATTCTAGATCACAGGAAGTGTAACATTTTTATTTTAAATAAACCCATGCTGTTTATGTGGAAACAGTCTGGTAAGGGGCTTAGAAAGATTCTAATATGATAATGCAGCAGGGCTCCAGTAGTTCCTTCAGTTATTAAACTGATTTGAAGATAAAAATAATAACCTCTGTCTTTTTGTGTAGAAGCAGCTGAAATGAAAACCCAAATGCAAATTCTTAGTGTTTCCCCATTGTCTTAACAAATAAATCATTAAGATCCCAGAGCTAATTTGAATGAAACAGAAAACTCTCCCAAAGCTAAAATTAGTGAGATTAGAATCTCACTTGAACAAAAAAGTCATCTAAATCTGACTTGAGTCCTTTCTGATTTGTCAGACACTGTTCAATGCAATGGAAAGATAATCCCTGGCACCTTGCACACTCACACAGCATTCCCTATATAACAGTTCAAAATATGCTGTACAAAGTGGGACCTTGGTGCTGGTTGAGTCCTCCCTTCACCTGACTGCTGAGCTGGGTCCCAGTATACTGGACAACTGCGTTCTTCACATCTGCACTGTGACATAGTCCCTGTGTACGGGGTGCTGGTGGGGCTCTGACAAAATGGAGCCTTCCAGCTGTGTGTTCCTGGGAACACTGTTGACCTCCAAGGCATCCCAACAAGTGGAACAGACCCTCTCTTTGGACAGATAGGCATGCAAAACTATTTCAGCTTCGCACAGGGAGTCTAAACACATCTTCTATATTCAGATGGCATGAAAAGAACAGAACTAGAGGAAAATACCAGACCTTTTGTTGTGCTTTCACCCCAACCAGCAACTAAAGCACCACACAGCTGCTCACTCACTCCCCCCCATCCAGTGGGATGGGGGAGAGAATCAGGGAAAAAAAAAGTAAAACTCGTGGGTTGAGATGAGAACAGTTTAATAGGACAGAAAGGAAGAAAATAATAATGATAATAACAATAATAATATTAAAATAATAATAATAATAAAAGAATTGGAATATACAAAATAAGTGATGCACAATGCAATTGCTCACCACTTGCTGACTGATGCCCAGTTAGTTCCTGAGCAGCGATCTGCCCCCCCTCGGCAAACTTCCACCAGTTTATATACTGGGCATGACGTCACATGGTATGGAATATCCCTCTGGCCAGTCTGGGTCAGCTGCTCTGGCTGTGTCCCCTCCCAACTTCTTGTGCTCCTCCAGCCTTCTTGCTGGCTGGGCTTGAGAAGCTGAAAAATCCTTCACTTAGCATAAACACTACTTAGCAACAACCGAAAACATCAGTGTGTTATCAATGTTCTTCTCATACTAAATCCAAGACATAACACTATACCAGCTGCTAGAAAGAAAATTAACTCTATCCCAGCCAAAACTAGGACCGACAGTCTTGCCTTGCAGTAGTAGTAGGTGGGCATTTGAGAACAGGGTTTGGGACCGCAGCTGTTCCTTGGGACACCACAAGAGCCACGAAAAATTAACTCTGTCCCAGCCAAAACCGGGACACCTTTTAATATAATTCACAAGTTATTGTCCCAGGACTGTTTCATCTTAGTTAGCTATGGGGTTCGTCCCACAGTGTAACAGCTCAAAGCTTAAACTTAATGTGAAACATTTCTTTTACTCCTTGTACGTCCTTGGGATTCCTTTCTTGACACATCTACCTGCTCCATTTTTGAATGGCAGTATCTACATATTTGTTCTTTCCATTCTCTGGTTGCATTTGTCTACTCTACATTTTCTGAAAAGACTCTAGAAGAACTTGTAGCATCAGCTGGTGTAATTTTTCAGATGCTCCCCCTTATCCAGGTAAATAAATAACTATTTATATAAATAAGCTGAAACATTGTATATCCCTTATAGTAAACATCTAATTTCAGCTCCACTGAGGTAATTCCAATACAAAAAAAATAGTCAGAACAACTTATAATTTACCCTGCCAAATTTCATACTAGCTTCGTAATTTCTTTCACACTTCATAAACTGTACAGAAATTACTGTTATCTCCATTTTCTGTGAGGGCACAGTGAGTGAAATACATTAAATACAGCTGAAAATAAAATTTGGAAGTTTATTTCACCATCAAAGCTTGTATGGCAAATAATGTATGTTGTTTCCTGCATAAAAAAAGAAAGATGAAGTAAAAACATAACATTTCCCTTAAAAAATATTTGCTTTACTACCTTTTTTCAGTCTATTTTTAAGATGATGTATAGTTAGATGATTTTTAAGGATTAAAATGAACTAATGCAAACTATTTTTGCACTACATAATATTCTTAAACAAGATACTGATAAAAATAATTTTTATAACATTACATTTTTACATGCTATGTTTCAAATTTCAGATTAAGATGCATTCCTATGGCTAATGCCTTACAAGCTAAGAAGGATCAAGCAGAAAATCACAAATGAGGACAGAGTTTGGAAGAACATCTAGAAGAAATAAGTGTTGATAAAAAGTATTCTTGGAAGCCAAGAAGGGGAAGACTGATCCTTCCATAAAAACCTCTGTGAAAGAATAAACCTGAATATCACAAGACTCAAATTATAAATTCAAGCCTTCACTACCTGTCCCAGCCAGATAAGTATTAATTTGTTCCTCAAATGCTTTTTATACTGAGGAAGGAAAGAGGAAAAACAAAGTTTATGTTGACCTAAATACATTTGATAGAAATAGGCGCAGAACAATAACCTTGACACATGATAGCACAAAAGAGGGGGAGAGTGGAGCCACAAGTTAGTGAGGGGTTGAGCAACTGGAGTGAGACTGTGTAGGCCTCAAGGGTAAGGACAAGCTGCTTAAACTGTCTTTAAGGAAATAAAGGGCCTGAGTGGATTGACTCCAGGAGAAGGGGGTGAAGCAGGAAAAGATTAGTTTAAGCAGATTCTATGCACGAGCTGCTTTTCAGTAGCTGGATTTGTCTATAAGTAAAAGGAGTATTTATATTTTGAACAATTACTGTACATATAAAATATAAAATTCCAGGTGTCATATTTGCAGCTAGACATGAGGTATTGCTGAATTTGAACCTTTACCAGTTTTATGCTTTGCTGTAACCACATGCCCTAGAGAAAAGTAAGCACTACTTCAAATGTAAGCTGACTGCTGGCCACACATACTGTTCTGTTAATGATTTACACATCCAGGAGAAGAAGCCCACAGATTTATGTACACCACCACTGTAAAGCACATTTACAATAAATTCTGCAGCCATGAGGTAACAAAGAAAGTGTTTTCTTTTACTGCTGTGACTCTACAAAAGCACCGAAACCCTGCTCAGTCACAAAACATTTGGCTGTCTGCTCTCACCAAACCGAGCTCCTTTAGAGTAAAGCAAGCACCTCTGCTCTGTCACAGGATAATGCAAATCAACAAGGTAAGAATGAGAAGAAGCTACCAGGTTGTCTTGGTTATTCTAATGCCCTATTGGCTAAGAAAGACCACACAGACAAACACAAAGCTGAAAGCAAAACAGCAGATCAAATTATGGAAGCTATGAGGCAAACTAACAGAAGAATAAGTTAGAAAATACTTCTAGAAAGTAGATGTAGATAAAAACATACTTGAAACTCAGAACTGAGACTGGGCATAGCATAAAAATGCCATGAAAAGGTGAATCTCAGTAGCAGAGAGTTCTGTGCAGTAAGTGCAAACCTTCAGCCCTTCCCACAACAGAAGACTGCTGCCTAAAGCACAGGGCTGAAAAATGTTCTGTCAAAAAAGTGCAATGTATTATTACAGGTAATTGTTGGTTTTTTAATTTCAGAAAGATTTCCTGTAAGTTTTATGCTACAATCTGTGACTTGGTCACAAACACATTGATTCATTCAGCTAAATCTATTTTTTTCTCAAAAAATCACTGAAGACCATTTTAATGCAGAGGAATACTGTTTTAATGCAGGAACTCTTTCAGCTCTGAATCTAGACATTTGCCAAACAGGTGAACATGATACCACATAAAATACCTCTAAAAGAACAAGCTTGCAATAATGTATTTCAGTTTTATTATCATGATATACCAACTTTCAACCATTTTCATTTTTTATACAGACAGCTGGCGTACAGAAAAGAAGAGCAAAAAACATGGGCAAGCTGCTAAGAGAAAAAAGACTACTTAAAAATAAAGGAGGCATTATTGAAGTCATTGGATGCCTTATCTTCCTAAAATCCTTGGAAAATCTCTATCAGTATCCTGTTAACCTTGGTTTTATTTAAAGAAGGTTATAAATATGAGATGAACTAGGACCTACTGATACAGAAAATGTAACTGAGCTTCAGTTGAAATAACAACCACTTCTTAAATACCAATGAAACAAAGCTCTTTTTTTGGCCGACAAAGCAAATCTCACACACTCTTGAAGAGGAAGAGACACTAATTAGGTTTGGGCCTGGATAACAAATTTCAGTTTCCACTTGGCCAAAAGTTTTGTCGACTTCAGATCCCAAGAGTTGATTTTATTCCACTGTATTACAGGTAGCGCATGATAGAGGAAGAGCTGCAGGAAAGGCAGGGCAACAGAGACTGAGCAGATGGATACAGATACAAATCAACCTCCTCCTGCAGCTCTTGCGGTTAATGCTGCCCCGAAAGATCTCCAGCGACGGGCTGGTGAGGCAGCTGGGGCTGGCACAGGAAGAGCCCAAGGAGTCTGGTATGTGAGGGAGAAGAATTGTGCTCTGTTGTTGTTACACTTTTGCATATAGGACCCAAGGTTTGATCTGCAAACTTTAAGGATATAATAACAAATTACTTTGGGTCAGGACCACTCCTAAATAAAGAATGTATTTGATAACTGGGAAAAGAGGAGCTACACTGTTTGGTATGAATTAGGCGTGTTTTCAGCATGCTGAATAGAACCAGTCTTTCTAGCTCCACCAAAGGCACACATGCAGAAGTCTAAGCTAAAATACCTAGGGAACTTTCAAAACCAAAATACAAGCACCTGATAGATTTTGCAAATGATGGATTTATATGCTTTGGTTTTGCCTGAGTGCCACACTAGGTACCTAGTAGTAGACATCTGGAAATCTCACAGGAGATAGTACAGAAGATTCTTCTATCTGAAGGTAACATACCCCACCAGACACATCCAGTGCTTTGCACTGTAACTTCTATCAGCTTCTTCCTGGTACCTTCCACAAGCTTGCAATCATCTCCAACTTGCTGGGTCTTATTTTTAATTTTACTAGCATATTAATTATGAAATCTAGAGGAAATTTTTTATTATCTTGCCTAAAGCCAATTAATTGGTCCCTGGTAACTCTCTGACATTCCAAATCATAATTTAAATAGTTATCCTCTTCTATTCTGCTTGATTATACTGATACCTAACAATAAGATTACCAGGAAAAATATGGATCCTATCAAAAATACTTACAATTAAGACCGGTGTGATGCAAGATCAGGATATCTGATCTTAGATGAAGATGAAGATTTGAAGGAGGAAAAGTTTAATTATGATATTGCTTGGCTGAAATGAACACCTTTAAAATGTCTTAGAGTTTGTCTAACATCCTTCCAAGAAAACAATTCTTATTTATTAATAGTACATTTAAACAGTGAATAATATTTATTTCCTAGTTCTGTATTAAGAATACATTCTCCTTCTTGCCCCCTCTCTTTCCAATTAAGCTAAATATTACAACTACTTCTAACAAAAGAAGTGTTGGCTTTGAAGTTCTCTTACACCAGAATAGTGGCTGCACCAAGTGGAGCTCAGACATACTCTAACAGTGACACAGCAAGAAGCCTGTTGCCTGTAAGACTACTTACATAACTTGCAAAACTGTCCACAGCAACTATTGCTGTCAAAATCAGTGTTACTGAGAATAAAAAATGGCAACTCAAGATGAAATTGGAAAAAAATTTACTGGGAATATACACAGTGAACATGTATATTCAATTTCTTCAGACCCAAGATGAAACTCTACTAATTACAGAATTATTCCTTCCATGACATTGCCAGGATCCACTTTTAATGCCAAACACCAAATTCAGTACTAAAATATTCCATGAATCCTGAAAAAGATCTCCAGCTTGAAACAGAAAATAAAACAAATTCCAAAACAAAAGACTTCGGTGTCTTCATTTTCCCCTTTTATAGTGCAAAGCATTGATTTGATTTATATCTCATTTTCAGTTCAATATTTTCAGTGTCTGTGAATGCTACCTCATGATTTTTCCATCGGGAGAAGTAGGACACAGAAATGACACCAGCAGTTGGTAAGCATAGGCAATTAAGTCAACTAAACTTTGTAACTAACGTGTAAAGAATCTCTAATACTGAACTTAGTCT
This sequence comes from Aquila chrysaetos chrysaetos, assembly GCF_900496995.4. Taxonomy (NCBI): domain Eukaryota; kingdom Metazoa; phylum Chordata; class Aves; order Accipitriformes; family Accipitridae; genus Aquila; species Aquila chrysaetos. The sequence goes on along the minus strand of NC_044030.1, from coordinate 74,594,354 downwards.
GGTTTTAATCAGTCCCCTAAGACTACTACGTGGGAAAAAAATACTATTCACATACTTTTATCTTTTGTAAATCACTGCACTTTCTCTAACTGGTTAGAAAAAAGCTCATCTGAGTCATTATCTTATCTCTAACAATGACCAGTAATAAAAATACAGCAAGCAGTCCTCTAAGTTAAATACTGTGTTATTTTACCTACTGTACCAACCCCATGTACATTTTAATCACTTCTTTTGCTATGCATTGTCCACATTCAGACCAGTATATACTGGGAAATTTGACTGAATTTAGTGTTAGCTGAAGATACACATAGTACATCTAACTTCCGGCCATCTAGCTTTCTGCTTCTCTGGGCAAAATATAAAAACCCCACAAAACTCAAATTAAGAGCTTTTCCATGAAATGGAATGCATGGAAAGCTTGCATGATTAAAGAAAAACAAAATCAGTGTTTGACAGAAGACCAAGAATATCTCCCCGATCGCACTGCCACTTGTGCCAACTTTAATTGGAATAATTCTAGCATAGTAAGTAGGGATACATTTTCAAACAAGAGGAAAAATGTGATGCATGAAAAGAGAACAATTCCTCAGAAATTAGGAAACAAACCATGTGAAGGCTGCACCCATACCAACACATTCAGGATCATGCTTGAAAGTAAAACTGTAAGTGTTTGCTCATTAGAGTGGAATTCAAAGCAACTTTTTTAAGCTAACCAAGTTCTTTTCTATTTTATGGTCAAATCATCAAACTCTTTCTCAGTCTCATGAACTGTAATTCACAAAAGTTAACGATGGAGGGATTTTTAATGTAAAAGTTACCAAGTGAACAACAGCTTCAATCCTTTTCTTTCAAGAATGGCAACAATTTGAATACTTGCCATGGCTATCTTGCATTTACTTGACAAGCAAACTGAAAAATTCATGTCAGTTCAAATTATCAGTATTTGTTTTTCCAGGTATTGATTTAATGTGAGATTCCAATTTCTTTAATTGTGTTTACAGATACTTTAAATCACAGCACCTTGATACTTGTCATATTGTGGTCTAGGATCAAATTGTATCTCAAATTTAATTCCATTTTTCTCTAAAGGTATAGCTGTCTTCTATGGTAGCCCTGTGGCCCTGTAAACACACTATTGTCATTGCTAGTGATGAGCTGCAGACTGTACTGGCCTGCAAGTCCACAGGACTGAGGTCTGTCAGGCTTACTTTGAACTTTTCTTGGCCTGCCTGCACCTTTTTTGTGGGGCTTGTTTAGGCATAGTAATAATTTTTCTAATTTATTTTACTTCTCTTTTTTACATAGTATAACCATATTTTTTATATGTGGTAGTAATATATAGTTATTCTGATACAGTGAAATATTTAATAATGGCATAATGATACAATGTAGAGGAATACAAGCCTGGTCTGATAGCAGAAGCCTTGAAAATGAGGACACAAGATGCAGTGCAGAGGAGTTCAGGCATAGGTTGATAAGAAAAGGGGGACAAGCTGACACTAGAAATCCATGGGCTACAAAAAACTCACCAATGGCCAGTTAAAGAATGCCTACACTGAGCCGAGCAAAATCAAGGTAATGAAGAACTATATCCAAAATATGTAATACCCACCAAGTACAGTAAACTTGGATGTAATGTAAACTGGCAGACCAATGAATAAATAGCAAGGTGCAGAACATTAGCAAGCATACAAAACCAGCTCGAACTGTATCCTAAAGAAGGGGACGAAGAAACCATGAACACCAATATCATATTCCTCCTAGTGAAGAAGTGCAATAAACGCCAGCATCAACATTTCACTCCTCTCAGTGAAAGACTTGGAGCACTGATGGTTTGCTGCAATGCTCCCCCATCCTTTCCGCTCAAGGCAGACTAGCATTGTTGACCTCAGCAGGCAGAGGCAGCAAAAGGATAAGCACAGAAAAAGAGGTAGATACTAGGAATTGTGTCCCAATAATTTTCACTGTATTTTTGAGACTTTTTCTGAAATTGTATTCTTTATTTTCGTTTTCTGTAACAATTAGAACTGGACTAGTGTCCTGGGTTCAGCTGGGATAGAGTTAATTTTCACAGGAACCTGGGAGGGGGCACAGCCGAGACAGCTGACCTGAACTAGCCAAGGAGCTGTTCCATACCATGTGACATCATGCTCAGTATATACATGGGGAGCAGGCTGGGGGGAGGCTCTCTCTCTCTCAGTGTGGGAAGTGTCAGAGCGTTGGGTTCTGGGTGGTGAGCAGTGGCACTGTGCATCACTCATTTTGCATATTCTTTTATTAGTACTGTTGTTGTTGTTGTAACTTCTCTCCTTGTGTTCTGCCAGTAAACTGTCCTTATCTCAACCCACGAGGTTCCATATTTTTTTTTCTTTCTCCTTTCTGATTCTCCTCCCCATCCCACCGGAGTGGTGCGGGGAGGAGCGAGCAAGCAGCTGCATGGTGCTTTGCTGCCATCAGCGTTTAAACCACGACAGTCCTTTTTGGCACCCAAAGTGGGGCTAGAAGGGTTCGGATAATGACAGGTCTGGCCAGAGCGTGTTAAAACAAATTTGTTATATGCCTTTCTTATATTAGTTAAATAGTTGCTAGTCACAATGTTGGTTCATTTGTTCACATGGTGGCATTGTGTAAATTCTTATATGCACTGTGTATGCCCTGCAGTTATGTTTATCATGTCTGGTAGAGGGATCAGGATTATCATTTTGCTCTACTGGGTAATGTTGATTTATGAAATGATTCCATCACTGGTCATGAGGTTAAGCTGGTATTTGTATGCAGCGTTGATACCATTCCCGTACCTCGGGCGCCTTCTATCAGAATTTATTGGTAATCGCACCCAATCCATGGGGAAGTCAGGGGGGAATACTTCCTCCCATTCGTTCACCTCCCCTTTCTCCTTCCGGCTAACTACAACAGCTTTTGAGAATTTTGAATACCCTTGGGATGCGCAAGCCAGCATGCTGTTAGTGCTGTGTCTCCTGACTGTGTTTCAGGTCTTGTTTAGGGCTACAAAAAAGTTTCGTAATACCACCCAGAGATCTGCCCCAAGGCTGCATAACCATGAGTGGCACAGCATGTGGGAGAATATGGGCGGGTATCTAGATAACCATTGGAGGTGAGAAGTTTGGAGCTTCACTCCTGAACAACTACAGGACCCTAATAAAGTGATAGAATATTTGAAAGGAAAATGCTGTGGCTATTCCAGAGAGGCACAATTTACCACACCATGCTGGGCCCTGGCCAGAATCTACCAAACACTGCTTGATATTATGCAGCACCCTCAGGGGGAAAGGAGGGAAAACAGACCAATAGGCACTACAGCTACCCAAACCCCAGTGACAGGCACTGCAGCTGAACCAGAGAACCAACCCATGCCAGTATCAGTTGCCCCTATACAGAAGAAGAAATACACAAAGAAAACAGTTCTCTTAGTGAGGGATGAAGGTGAACCAGGGTCATCACGAGAACATGAGTAAGAGGCAGAACCCAAAATAATCACCCTATCTCTGTCCCTGAGTGAGCTGCACGACATGCGAAAAGATTTTGGCCACCATCCAAGTGAGCACACTGTTACCTGGCTGCTCCAATGCTGGAATAATGGGGCCTGTAGTTTGGGATTAGAGGGTAGGAAAGGCAAGCAATTGGGATCCCTGTCTAGGGAAGGGGGCATTGACAAGGCAATTGGGAGAAAGACACAAGTCCTCAGCCTCTGGAGGCGAGTTCTGTCAGGTCTGAAGGAAAGATACCCCTTCAAGGATGAAGTTACATGTCACCAAGGCAAGTGGACCACCATGGAGAGAGGTATCCAGTACCCGAGGGAATTAGCCATGCTGGAGGTGATTTATAATGAGCTGGAAAATGAGGAGTCACCCACAGATCCAGATGAAGTCCAATGCACACAACACATGTGGTGGAAGTTTCTACGAAGTGCACCACCAACCTATGCCAACTCATTGGCAGTAATATCCTGGAAAAATGGCTATAGACAAATGGTGGATGAAGTAGCTGTCCAACTCTGGCAATACAAAGTAAGCCTCTCTTCCTCCCTATGGGCCTGTGTCTTGGCTGTAGAGCAACTGTCCCAGGAGTTCCAGCAATTCAAAGTGGCTATGTCCTTCTCCCCACCTGTACAAGCCCACATCACAGCTATTAGGAGTAAGCGTTCCTCTGCTTAAGAGAGAGGAGACAGAAAGTACATACGACGGGGTACCCTGTGGTTTTACCTGCATGACCATGCAGCAGACATGAAAAGTGGGATGGAGAACCTACCCTAACCCTAGATGCAAGGGTATGTGAGTTGTGAGAAAAAGCAGGCAGAAAAGAGGATTCCTCCTGGAAAAATGCCACTCCAGTTTCCAGCAAGCAGCCCTCCCAGCCCCACCAGGTAGAGTAGAAGGGCTGATCTCATTTCTGATCCTCTTGAAGGGACTTCTGATTCACGTTTGTGGAAAGTGAGTAACGAATACTATGGCCAGGATTAGAGAGGCCCTGCCTCCATGCAGCTGGAGGAAAGGGGCAACCGAGTCTACTGGACAGTGTGGATTTGCTGGCCTGGCACATCAGACCCACAGGAACATAAGGCTCTAGTGGACACTGGTGCACAATGTACCCTAATGCCATCAAGCTATAAAGGGGCAGAACCCATCTGCATTTCTGGAGTGACGGGGATCCCAGCAGCTAACTATATTGGAAGCTGAAGTGAGTCTAACAGGGAATGACTGGCTTAAACACCCCATTGTGACTGGCCCAGAGGCCCCGTGCATCCTTGGCATAGACTATCTCAGGACAGGGTATTTCAAAGACCCAAAGAGGTACCGTTGGGCCTTCGGTATAGCTGCATGGGAGACGGAGGAAATTCAACAGCTGTCCACCTTGACCGGCCTTTCGATTGTGGGGTTGCTGAGGGATGAAGAACAACAGGTGCCAGTTGCTACCGCAACAGTGCACTGGTGGCAATATCACACCAACCAAGACTCCCTGATTCCCACCCATAAGCTGATTTGTCAACAGGAAAGCCAAGGAGTGATCAGCATCAGGTTCTGGGTGGTGAGCAGCTGCACTGTGCATCACTCATTTTGCATATTCTTTTAGTAGTACCATTGTTGTTGTTGTAACTTCTCTCCTTGTGTTGTCCCAGTAAACTGTCCTTATCTCAACCCACGAGGTTCCATTTTATCTTTTTCTTTCTCCTTTCTGATTCTTCTCCCCATCCCACCGGAGCAGGGCAGGGCAGAGTGAGTGAGTGGCTGTGTGGTCCTTTGTTGCTGTAAGGGTTTAAACCACGACAACTAGTAAGAATTCTTTGTTTAGATTCTTCTACTATAATAAAAATAAATTCACAGCTTTACATATAAGAAGTATTTGGTGTGCTTACACCAAAATGTGAAACACATTACTCCTTATCTACAACTTATTTAAACATTCAAATTTTATTTTCAATTTCCTGAGTAGTGCTCCTTAATATCTCATGTTATTTCTCATGGGAAGGTTGTTTTCACAGCAGTTTTTCAGATATAATCTCTCTACTTGATTTTCCTAAAATCTGTGTCATCATATTATATATAGAAACAAAAAGACCATGGCAAATACAGCAACATCATATGACCCAGTATCACAGATATAGGACAGAGACATATGGGTCATCATGAAAAACTTCTAGTTCTCAGTTTTTACCTACCTTTGAAGGATGCTTTTTTCCCCATTGCATGCATATAAAAAATGGTATATGTACATGCATGGACAAAGAGGAGGTGAGGGAAAATTGAAAGATTTATGTATGGAGCTTAATATACAGATTCAGTTCTAAACCCAATCAATGTAATTCTTTCTCATGCGCATTCTTCTGCTGGAACTGCTTATATAGTCAATTATCTGTTTTAGCATTTGTTTCTAACAGTCTTCATAATGTGTAAACCATGCTTTAGAAACAAGACAGTTGCTGGCTTGGACTATTGACTAATGCGTAGTTTAGTGTGACGTTGCTACAGCAACCAAAAAGATGGAATAGCATGTCATATATCATTTACACATTACTTGGAACATACAGCTTTCTAAAAGCCATTAACCAAGCAGAGGTGCTGTGATGGAGGAGACGAGGATGTCTTAAAGCATTCTAAAATAGTTTCCATTGTTCTGAAGGTCCAGGGAAGTAAATCAAAGTAATAGGCAGCACAAATAAGAGTTAAGTATTTAAAAATAAAAGAGCCTTCCTTTTTTAACACATGATATCAGCACTTCTCAGGGTCCAGTTGCCAGAATAACATGCTTCTAGATCATGGATGAATGACCTAGACTTTTTACTTCAGACTTCTGAGAAGTGAATGTTTGTGGCCCACATCATGGCATGCAGAAATCTTGTAGACCCCATGTTGTGCATAGCAAACCAACTACTGTCTGGATGAAAGCTTAAGAGGTTTTCAAAATGGGGGCTATGACCTTGCTCCAATGGACGTCCTCAGCAAATACATGTGCTTTCATTAAAAATAGTCTTGGTCCTCCAATACAAGCTAATTACCTCTTCTCCCTCCAGATACACAAACTAATATGAAAATACAACCAGTAAGTGTTTGTGTGGTGGTAGTGGTGGTGATGGACAAATTTAGCAGACAAATTTGGAAAATTCAAACTGGTAAATTTCATGATTTAGTGAAGCTATTTAAGCATTGAGTTTGCAAGTGATTTGGAAAACATGCAGTTTATTACGCATTGTGAAAAAAAGTACCCACTATTGGGTTAAAATTTTAGGTTCACCAACAGGGTGCACATTTTGGATAAGAAAGTGAACAAAACATCTGGGAACGAGTCTGGGGATGTTTTCCAGACCACAGCAGAAAGATTAATGACCTAACTCTGTCAGGCTGAAATGGAAGCTTACAGAGGGACTGGATAAGGTTTTGATTTGAGAAAAAAAGAAGAAGAAAGAGCAGTAAAACAATCTATAGAGTGAATAGGCCTGCTGCTCATTGTCAAAAAGGATATAATTCTTTGCTCATGTACAAACACAAGAGAGTTTCATAATTTGTAAAAAGGGAACATTTTGTACTGCCAGCAAGAGGAGAAACTCTGTAAGCAATGGAGGATGCCCAGTCTTTTTCTACATCTGAAGTACCAGAGGGTTTCTGGCAGTCACATTCAGAAGAGAGACAAGTTTCTGCGCGTTCAAGACACTCCCTGAGAGCACCAAACTGAAACCTCTTGAGTGCACAATACTTACTATACTTTCCACAGCATCCTCCTGCACAGTGGGGAACATGGTGCAATACGTCATTTCAGGGCTGGAGACAAAGGCAACATGAATCCAAGTGGAGCATAGCACCTTCCTTATTTTATTTAAGATGTTTGTACAAGTAGGATCAAGTTTTTGAAAATGCCACATACTACATGGACATCACTGCCTATATGCCATAAAAAATGGACTGGACACGAGGGTAAGAAAAAAGTAAAGAAACTATGACTATCACAAATCTGAGGACAGGGACAACTGGAAGAGGAGTGGGGAGGAAGAACTCTTGGTAGAGGTCCTCACTTTGGGGAAGAACTACAGAGCCTGTAACTGTGCATGAATTCATCACCATAATGTGATGGAGAAGAATAAAATGGGCCTTCAAGATATGCTGCAGATATCTCCTCAGAGGGTAGTGGCAAAACTTCTGTTCACACAGCTGTTTGTATCCTTTTACTATGGTACACCACTGTTCCAACAATATCTTCCCTAGTCATCAACTCATCTAGGTTTACAATTCAGAAACAATGAGATAGAATTACCAGCTAAATCCATCCAGCTGGGATGCCCCCTCCTTCTTCTTGCAAGGAGTATCAATGCTATGGAGCTTATTGGCCTCCATCCAGCCTGTTAGTTGGCCCACATACAAAGAAATACCCTTCCCTCTGGAAGGATCTGACTGACAAAATTTAGCCAACCACAAAAAGGAGCAGAGCTCCAGTGAGTCTGTTTCAGTATCACCTAATACAGAGGACAAAGATCCCAAGACAGTGCAATAGATCATGGCTTTGGAAGGAGTCCCTAAGGATGCCACAAAGGATGGGGCACAGTCCTGAATCAGGACAGAAGCTCAATGCCATAGCTAGTCATGCTCTTACAGCGAAATCTCCATTGCAATGCTTGCTGAATGTGCTTTGAGCTACTATGGAAAACCACATGTGCTAGCAAGTAGACACATGCAAGGCTGTCAGCAATGCTCTGGCCAAATGGAGGAGGCTGATTAGATCAACAAGGACTGGCAGCCTTGCCCCATGCTTTTTCCAGAGAATTATTTCAGATGGAGGCCAGGGACCCTATCATATCATGCCATCATTTCTTGTAAGGCATTCCAGGCTGCAGGCGTAATCTCTTCACTTGAACACTATTATCATATTGCCCGGCAAAGGGAGTCATGGCTTTGGGTGAGTGCATCATGAGCTGAATTAAAGGCAGGCCTGTAATGTCCTACAGAAGATAGGGCAGCACCAATTGTATATGCTAGAAATAGCGGAGGAAGAAGGTACAGGGCAGCAGAACTGGGTTACCCAACATAGAGACTGGAAAAGGGGAAATACAGGTATCATTCTTGGGTCTCTGCTGAGGCTTTTATCGAAGCTGCTTATCTGGTCTTGACAGGAGAACAGCATGTAAGCAGGAAAAGTCTGGGCAGCAAAAAGACTTACAGAAAAAAAAGAGGAAAAACCCTGCTGGCACAAGCTATTGGAGGCAAAATCTCATTCAGGTACAGCCAAACGTCCTGTGTGACCATGAGACTGGGCCTTGGGCAGAGCATTTTCTGATCTCATACACAAATTGAGGTTATTTAACCACGAATGTCAAATCCAAGCAAGTCCTCTTGCTTATCATAAAAAGGCTGAAATAAAACCCAGGAGAAAGCCTTTTTTATTTTACCATAGGGGGTTGACCTTGGTCAGCTGCCAGATGCCCACGCAGCCACTCTTACCCCTCTTCAACAAGACAGGAGGCAAAAATAAGATGAAAAAAACTTGTAGGTTGAGATAAAGACAGGGATATCACCTTCCAATCACCATCTCAGGCAAAACAGATTCAACCAGGGAAAAATTAATTTAATTTATTGCCAATTAAATAGATTTGGATGGCGAGAAGAAGCAAAGACAAAATTAAAACAACACCTTTTCCCCACACTCCTTTTTCCTAGGCTTAACTTCACTTCTTCATTTCCAACTCCTCTACTCCCCACCACCAAAGCGGTCCAGCGGGCACTGGGGAGTGGGGGATTATGGTCAGTACACACTAGTTCATGTCTGCCTCACACTTTTCCCCTGTACTACTCCCCTGCTCCAGCATGGGTCCTTCCCTTGGGCTGCAGTCCCTCAGGAACTGCTCCAGTGTGGGTCCTCTCCACAGGCTGCAGTCCTTCAGGAAACACCAACCTGCTCCAGCGTGGGGTTCTCCACTGGCTGCAGTGTGGGTATCTGCCCCACCATGGTTTCCTCCATAAGCTGCAAAGGAACACCTGGTCCAATGCCTGCCGCAGCTCCTCTTTTCTTCGCCCACCCTGGTGCTCACACTGTTGTTTCTCACACTTTTTTTCTCACTCCTAACATTGCCATGCAACATTTCACCCTTTCTTTAAATATGCTCTCACAGAGGTGCCACCAGCTTCGCTGATGGGCTCAGTTGTGTCCTAGGGTGGGTCCATTGTGAAGCCAGCTGGAACCAGCTGTGCCCAGCATAGGGCAGACCCTGACCTCTTCTCATAGTGGCCACCTCTGCAGCCCCCTGATGCCAACACCTTGACACTTACACCGAGTACGTCCACTAACATTTCTGATGTGAAGGCAGCAAAGTCTGGTCCGGCTGGCTGGCTCAACCTCTTTGCTGTCTGTAGCTATGAAAATATGGGGATGAGGAAGAAGATGAAAGAAGAAGAGTTTGCAAGGGGTGAAGGGAGCAGACTTAGAGTCTCAAGACTAGGTAAAAGAAAAGGCAAGAACAGTCATGGCGCTGTGAAACTTAAGCAAGATCTTTTCCTCATAGACTGCTGGCTTTGTAACCAAAGTCAGTCTCAGGCTTGGCAACAGCTTAGATGTGGGCCTAAAGACAAAAACAAAGGGCCGTTGCTCTTTACTGTCCTTTCATGGACTGTAAAGTATTCAGCTGCCTTCCAATAATTTTATCCAGGATTGTATTAAGTTGATTTTATGGACAATACTAACAGGCCTTAAACCACCTGATAGTACACACAGTACATATCTGATAAGAAGCTGTCATCAGAATAGGGGAACATACCATATGACAGCAGAGCTAAGTATTAGCAGTAAGAATCTAGGTCAGAACATTCATTTCTTGACTGTAAATCTCTGCATGGGAACAAGTTAACATCACAGCCTACAGGGAGACTCTGAAGTCCTAAAATACGTGAATCACAGTGTGTCACAAAGCATATAATAAAGCTGAACATGAATTGTTTAGAGTAGCTTGTAAGTTACCAGAGTATGAGGCAGTGTTGTCAGGACTTCTCCAGAGAACTGCTATAGTTATATATTTCTGAACAAAACCTCTGGCCCAGCTGGTCACGTTGCTTCTGTGGAAAGCAGCAGTGATGTCAGGACAGCAGTGACCAAAGCAATGAACACTTAGTGGATGGCCTTGAGCATGTTTGCTACAGGAACAGTTACAGGAACAGAGCTTGCCAACTATAAGATAGCTCCAAAACTTTAATGAGTACGTTGTGGCTAAATGATGCCTACCCATTTCTGGATCCATAAGGACACCGAGGAACAGCTCTGAAAAGGCAGAATAGCTAATTCTGAATTAATGAAATAAGGCCCAGAAGGGCCTTCCACATCCTGAAATTGGTATCCCATTACTAATAGACCAACAACTGAAGGATGATGTGGTCTATCCGCAGATGCTAGTGTGACCTCAGTGTTGCCATCATTCTACAGTTCTGGTGTGTTCTCTGTGAAATGGACAGGGAACAATTTTTGCATTGCTGAGCGATACTGTCTCAGAGCCACAGAAATATGGAAACTGCCTGCCCTTGCATTCAGCCAGCCTGCATCTCGTCCTTTTTCAGTTTCACATGTATCAGCTTGTTGACAGCACGCTGACACAACAAAATCAAATGTGGACATTGAAGGCAGTAAGTAGGGTACCCTATACAACAGGCTTACCTGCTGAGATTATGAAGCACATCTAGTACAAGGGAGGCTAGTACAGATTTCTAGGACAGCTTTTGCTTTAGCTATTAAACCATCTACATCTCAACTCACAAGTTTTGTCACTTTTACTCTTCTGATTCTCTCCCCCATCCTACCAGGGGGGGAGTGAGCAGCTGCGTGGTGCTTAGCTGCTGGCTGGGGTTAAACCACGACATGCCTAAAGGCCCCCAACCTGTTTGGACAGAGCTGATGAACTCTGGAGGTGCCTAAGCACCTCTAAACAGCTTAGATCCCAAATGATGAAGCAGTTGTCTCAATAACCATTAACCACCAGCATCAGCACTGGCAGGTCAGGCAGCAGAGAGAGGCATACATAAGCCCTGACCTGGGGAGTTTGGAACCAGCATATTTGTTACCAAATACAAGGAGCAGGTTCTAGCCCCGGCGGAATGATGATCTCCTTAGGGAAATTGGTACCTAATTTACTTTCTGGAGTACGCAACCTGGGCACAGCATTTGCAAAGTTGTGCAGTAGTGATTACTAAAGAGATTTTGATAGAGAAGGATTTAATCAACAAATTCAAGTACTGAGCTACTGGCATAGCAAATAGCAAGTGTAATTATCAAGGCATTCCTCCAAAATGAGCATGTATCAAAACTAAGCAAATATATAAAAACTGGTAAACAGTAGTCTGGGTTAACAAAAACAAAACAGTGTTAACAAAACAAGAACAAAACCAGTGTTATCGGTTTAACATAAACAGTGTGCTGAAGTACAGGAGGAGACTTTGATTTCAAGGAAAAGGTAAGTAAGTCTTTCCATGGCTTCAGCTTTTCCTCTTCGGCATTGAGACAGCATCTGCATCCTCTAAATGCAATGGTTTTGGTGAGCCATGAGACTGCTTCTTTACAGCAATGCATTATCTCTGGGATTGCCCCATCCTAAAAAGTCCATTTACACACTTGTTTTCTCTAAATCTCATCATTCCCTGAGAGCCAGGGAAGATCTCAACTGCTGTCAGATACCTCCCCAGGACACTTTTCTTTATTGAAGAAAATTATCACACAAGGGGTCCAAGAGGTCTATGGGAAGTGCATAAACATCAGAAGTGTTTATGTAATTACTACTACCACTCAAGTGCACGTTGCAGATTTCCACAGTGTTGGACACAGTCAGGAATGTTACTGGATGCCTGATAAAAAAATGGGGTAAGAAACTAAGAGTACAATGTGGAAAGCTTATCTCTATTGTACAGAGCTGGGCTACAGAAACACATATAGCACTTCTCCTTCATAGTCCTCTATTTAGTTTGGCAGTTTAACATGCACGTTCCCTAAGCAAAGCTCTCAAAACCTTTAGCAGGGCTTATACACGTGGAAGAGAAGCAATAGTGCATAGAAAGAAAAGCGCAAGTTCAAGGCATTTGCTCCACTTACCAATGTGGTGATCTGTACTAATCTAAGCACGAGGTCAACAAAACAGGGCTTTATAAACTCAGTAACAGTTACCACTAACATGGGCAACAGTGACTCTGAAGAGGTGTCTGAAAGGTGGGATTATAGCCCTTTGTCTTTTCCCTTTCCTCCCGTTTTTTCCAAGGAACTCCCTTCACTTGTACAGGTTGGGAAAGACAGTCAGGAGAGCTGCGGGAACACCGGCCAGACCTGTCCTACCGGTGCTGCCCAACCACCGTAATCGCGGTGCTTGAGGGGATCACGGCCTCGCCAGCTGTCATAAAGCACTTTCTTCCCACCACAGGCAGCACCTTAGCTTCACAAAAGCATAATTAAGCCTTTCATATTCTTCACTGATATGTCAAAATCTCAAGAGTGAGAATATCTAATACCCCTGCACACATGAACCAGCTCTGACCACTGCCTAGACCTGCAATGAAAATATGTGCTGCAGGCAACTGAAATAGTAGCTGAATCAGACAATTCCAGAGCTGACACTAGTGTCATAGTTTAGTCTTCAAAAAATAGTTTTTGAGTTAAGGTAGATCTGTAATATATCAGCGACCTGCCATCCACAGAATTCTCTACAGATCCACCCACACAGAGGCAACAACTGGGAGCAGAGGCTGGAAGAAACCACCTGATTCAGCCAAGCCACCTGCTCTTATGAATAACCATATTGCATAAGCCTGTTAATGAACTAATCAAGATACATTTTAAAAGTAGCTACTTCTTTGGCTCTTGACTTTTCTCATTGGGAGGTGATCCAGCCTTTAATTGCTTTAACGGAAAAGAATAATCTTTGAATCTCCCACTGAAGTTTATTCTCTATTTTACATCTACTTGTTCTTGTGGCTCAGATAGTTCAAAGAGTTTTGCATTTTCTTTTCCTCTCTGTCCTTAGTGTTACAGCCTCCCCTTGGCATTCTTCCTCCACTGTACAACATGTTACAGAGAGACACAATATCCCCTCTCAGACAGCAGACAGTTGGGTGGAGCTTTGATGTCCCTGCCCATGGTAGGGGGGTTGGAACTTGGTGATCTTTAAAGATCTGCCCCTTCCAACCCAAACCTTTCTATGATTCCATGATTTTATTCCTTCTTGGACTTTTTGCTAGGGTAAACAGATTATTTTTGAGGTATCTCATAAGAAAGGCTACTAGAATAGTAGGACTAGAGCCTTTCTTTTCATCTGCTCCAATTTTCATTCATGTTTCTTGAATATGAATGAGTAGAACTTCACAAATTATTTTGATGTGTTCACTAGAACTTTGCATAACATCATCAACACTCTTCTAATTCTGCTGGAAGTAATTCAGCTAAGGCAGACCAAAGCTCCTAGGACTGTACGTGCCAAAGTAATTTGCCTGTGTTTCCAACTAACGAGCTTCTGGCTGAAACAGTAATTTTTGTTACTAGTCCACTCCCAGTCTTTGTATTCCATTCCATTGGATTTGCATTTTGCACTACTGGATTTCATCCTGTTTATGTTACTGTAGTTCTCAAGTTCACCTAGTTCTTCCCGTATAGCACTTTGATACTGAGAGTGCACTTTGCATAACAGGGAAATTTCATTCCTAGGTTTTATGTCCAAGTGATTAAAACAAGTAATGGAGATTCAGATCCAACACTTAGGCTGAGGAATTTCAAAGCTAACCCTCTTCTACACAAGAGCTTTCCTTTCATTGCTAGTGTTATTATCTATTGAGGTACAGCCCTACAAATCCTTTTCTAAATCCCATTTTCAATCCCATAGTTTCCTACGTGTTAACATAAAATATGCTTTACTGAAGTTAGATGAGATTTACTGCACTTCTACATAGACAGGTATCAGATTAGTCTAGCTCAAACTACTTCAACATTTCATTCTACTCTCCCTTTATTTCTGTATTTGTCTTTACCTTAAAAGAACTGTTCTAAAGTTCTGCATATTTTCTAAATTACTCTGACCAGTGCATAGGTGCCTGCATCTTTTTCTCCCAACCTCCCCTTTAATATAGATTATATATACACAACATTCTTGAGTCATTTTGTAATATCCGAGAATGAACGGACTTTATAATTACATGCTCTGCTTTCTTATACCACTTCTACACAGCTACGTGATGGAGATTCCCTATTCCCCAACATTAGCAGATGACTTGGGAACTCAACAAATCATTTGTAAAAAGAAATCTTGTGTGAAACCTTGAAAAAACCAAAAATACCAAATGATATATAACTGTAGAAATCAATGCTGGAGAAAAGTTAAACATCTACTGAAATCTGTATGAATTTATGAAATGAAGAACAATATTGAAACTGGACTCTATGTGTTGCTGTGTGTCAGCAATTTGGGCCACTGTTCTCAGATCCATAGGCAGTATGTTTTTTATTAGCAGCCTGGCTTTCTGTCACTGTGTCTAAAACACCCTTGGTTTTGTGGTTCTCAGATCTTTAAAATTATCATTCTGGTATTGTCTTAAACAGATTGGCTTTAGCCCAGATGTTTGTCAATTCATCATTTCAGCTGCTTCAAAAAGGTTCTGCAATTTTAAAAGCAAATGCTTTTCTTTTTACTGAAATATCTTATTTCTCACATATACAGTTTCAAGTTATAAACTCAGGTTTGTTTCTTCTGTTCAAGGAATAAAATTCTTACAAAACCCACAAAGGTATACATATTCACATCAAAATGAAAATGCCAAGCAAACACACACAGCTCTTTTGAGAACAAATTACTGTAAAAAAAGAACTTTTTTTTTTTCTGGTGATACTAGTTTCTAATGAAATATGAAGTTTTCAGATGGCCTTTCAGGGTTTGCCTGTCCAAATTCATTCTATAAACCTGAGGAAAATACTTGAAAATAAATTACCTACATATATAGATGTAGCACTATGTCTAGATGAAAGAAAAAACCACAAATAGTGAAATAACAGATCTAGTTCAAAGCCACAGGGTTTTTCATTGTATTAAATAAAACTGACTTGCAAATATTCTTTTTAAGTGGACTTGATCCTAAATCTGCTTCTTAACAAACTCTGAAGTGTTTTTACAAGTGTTTTCTCTGAAGTCTTTTCTTTCAACTCTGTGTCTCTCTTCATTAAACACAAAGCCTCGTGGATATTTACTAACATGTAGGTTGTTTATTCCAATACTTAAACTGTGGGGCAGGTACATTATTTAATTTCAAACACTAGGAATTACTTTTCTTGGAGTAATGTTGCATTTAAAACTCAAACTCAAAGATTATATATGTTTTTGGTAATAACATGATACAGAAATATTCTATAACCCTAGGCTAATAGGAATTTTACGTCAGCAGTAGTTTGCCCATGGCTTAAATTTCTAACGGGATACTCGCAGCAGGGCTCTATCCCAGTACCCCAGATACCCGACTTCTTATTACTTAAATCATTCCCAAGTTATTTGCAGACACTGAGTTCAAGGACAAAAGGAACAATCTTAACTTCTAGTACCATTTGCACATCTGAGACTAATACATTTCATCCATTTAGCCAAACAATTTGAGATAATATGTTTCATCCATAAAAAGGGCAGAAGTAACAGTGTGATCTTACCAGGCTCTGTTCTCAAGCAGCCTCCACTGATTTCAGAAACCTTCTTTGTCTCCAAATCTCCTGGCTGAAGTGCAGTGTTGTGGCTTTTCCCCTGTCAATTGACACAAAAAAAATGTTGTGTCACTTTTCAGCTTATGCCTCGCTTCTCCATATGGATGCCTACCATAAAGTCCTTATTTAGACATTATCCCTGATAACTTATCTTGGGGGGGGGGGGGGGGGGGGGGGGGGGGGGGAAATCACGCTCAGAACTGAAGGGGCATCCTTAACTTTTAAGTTTTCAGCTTTTAGCTTCTCTTGATGTGTTCCTATGGCTTTAACCCCAGATGAAAAGGCTTTTAATAATTTTTCTCTTTATAAAATGACCTAAAAATTAAGTCACCTATTCTTTCTGAAAAACCAGATGGAGTCCCTGATTCTCCCCACATGAAGACACCGACTTCAGCTCCCCCACAAATACTGCAGATCTCTGCATCCTTCTATTTCTTCAGCATTCGTAAAATGCAGGAACATACTGAATACATGAGAATGCATTTTGTAATGGTGTACAGAAAGATTGTAAACAAAATTACCCTGTTATGGAGGCAAGCTTGTTGAGATCTCACGTTAGCCTATAGTGTCAAACTAACAGTACCTGAGTTGCTCGCCCTCCGTGAAGCCTCAGTAGTTCTCAGAATCAGTGATAGTCTCGACTCTGTAAAAATTACCTTCATTACTCACTGCTTGCTATCTACCATTTTGCACCTAACTATGCTTTATGCACTATACAAATGACTCTAAGCTACCGTGTGACCCACATTGCCATATATGATTACCTGCTTCTCGTCCTTATTTACCTCCATGACAATTGCTGGCCACCACTTTACTAAGGAGTGATTTCATAATTTCTTTCATCATCAAGAATTAATCAAGCAGAAGCAAATGCAGTATTGTTCCCTCCAGAGATATTCTGGCAACAGCTCTAAAGAAACACTACTACCTTTTGAGATTTAGTGTGTATTTTCATCCATTTTTTAAGCCCTTACTGTTTTAAACAGAACTCTGAAGAGAAAATTAAGATGTTTTTCAAAGAAAATATATTTTCCTGAACATTACATCATTAATGGAACTCAGAACTTCAAGAACCCTTACAAAGAAATCTTGCTTTGGGATTTAAAGTGGTCCCTATAGCTCAAGAAGAGCTTTAGGATTCTTTTCCATTTTGGATTTGCTGTGGTTAACGAAATCAAATTCAGAACCAACTGATGTAATCTACATTTCAGCTATTCTGTGTCAGATCCTGTGACCTATTCTGATCCAGCAAAGCCTGATTCTGCCAAAAAAAAATATTTGGCCTGTCTGTGTTCTTACACTGAACTCAACAGAACTATATCTACACCTAATGCCTTCTGCCGGCTAGATCATGTCCATTTTCTGTGGGAGCTTAGAGGATTAGAGGATATAATTCTCATACAGAAACATCAACGTATATCTGAAACAAAGAAATACGCTCAGTGACATGGACAAGATGAAACTGTACTAGTACTGGGCCCTTTTAAAAAGCTTGTGAAAAACCCTTTGTCTGTTAAAAAATCTGAAATATATCTACACTGAGAAGAAAAGCAGTCTTTTCTTGTGGAAATATTTGGTGGAAAATTGTAAGACCAAATAAAAATCTTCAGGATACAATGATTTCTCATTTTGTTTTTCTAAAGAACTAGCACAAGAAGATCAACCCTCAGAGCTGGCCTTTAGGAGTCACCATGATATACTTTTTTAAGGAAGAATGTAGTTGTTCAAATATACATTCTTCTGATTAAATTTATCCTTGTTGACTTCTGGTCAGTTGTAACAGGGTCAGGCTATTTTTAAGTTTTAGAGATCAGCTGAAGATTACATTAGTTAATAGTTTTCTAGCAGAAAGCATACCTGTAAATCAGTATTATTTTGGTATGCCTCTAGGGGATCTCTGTGTTCAGTTCTAACTGGACTTTTGAACAAACTGCACTTTCTGTGCACCTGTAATCTTCATTGTTTGGTGCTATGCCATGGGTTACTGTATCATGTGCCTTGCCCGTGGAATTCTCCAACTAGCTACACAAAGAAACAGAGTCTTTGCTTGACTATAAAATGAACACAGTCTTGCCTATGTATTTTTAACTTCAGTGGTGTATTTAAGGCAACACAAAAGACAGCTTCAGTGCAAGTCACGTCATTTGATTTCAGTTTATGTTTTTCATGGTAAGATACCTGTAAAACGCACCAGAATGTTTGCATTAATAGATTCTCTAAAGAAAAATGTGACCGACTTCTTGAGGCAAATCTCTTCAGCACAGCTGGGGACCAAGGCAATGGGGAAACAAAAGGTGGAGAGGGGCACGCACAGCATCTGCCCCAGGTGGAACGCTGTGCTTGGCAGGCCAGTGGCTGCAGTGACACGCATGTTGCTGGTCTGCACTGTGTTCGTGTCCCAAGTACTGGGAAATGCTCACACAGCCTTTGGGCTAGGACAGTAGCCAAGAGCGGACTCCTAAGCTACTCCATAGCTTAGCAGGATTGCACTGCCTGATTAACCACCCATTCTGCAGACAAGGGCACCTGGACCTGAGTTTCAGGGCGGATAGAAAATTAGCCTCCCACCAAGGTAAACGTGGGAGGTTCCCCATAGGGAAAGCAGCAGAACCACGGAGACTGGAGGCAGTTTTTAATCTACCATTGCTATATCAAACCTGACTAAACTGTTTTTAGCATGGCATTGATTTACAAATAGGTTTTCTGCTTCAGCTTAACCCTCACTAGTGCCTACACTAGCAGGCTGTGGATTGGATTAGTAAATAAAAGCAAGTAAGTTTAACTAACTCTAATAAAATTATGTAGCTGAAATAAAAAATGAATAAACAGTAAGAAACTCATTAATTCATTGATTTAATCTCTTTAATTTTTCCCATGAGGTAGTTTATATGGGAGTTAATGAGCTGCTAGTCATCAGTCATTGGACACTGACTCCTCAACATTCAAGAGGCTGATTAAACAATAGAGGTGTTTATTTCATTCTGGCAGCACAACAGGATTGAGATTATTAGTTAGGAAAGAGACTGGACATTTTGAACAAGGGAGAGGCAATCATTCTAGTTGTACCAGTCTGAAGTTATTCTCATAAAACTCACTATAACATTAGCTTTTTCCTTATACGGATTAGAACAGAGGAAAGCACCTAAAGCAGGGTATGATACATAAAACAAAATAGGGCATAGGTTTTTAACATGCAGAGTTACTCCAACTGTAAAATAGAAAAGGGGGTCACCATGGCTAATGGACATCTACTATCTTCAAAAGAAATCTCTCTCTCTATATAGAGATTGTTAGAACAGCCTCCACCCTACTTATAAATTATAGATGTCAACCTATGAAAAAAAAAGCTCACATTTTGTAGTAGGGGATGATTTTCTTCTAGTCTTTTTTGGTGATGCTGAGCAGTTAAGCCAGTTTATGTGGTACAGTTCTATCACTTGAACTAATTTCAGCAGTCTTGCCCAATAAACTCCAGATATTCCTACCTTCTCTGTAGCCTCATTTCCAGCACTCACCTGAACCTGTAACGAATCAGTTCAAGGAACTAAAATCAATCACTTTTCTTTTTGTAGAGCTATTTCTTTGTTATCTTAGCTCCTTGAACAAATCAGATGAATATCAGTCAAAGAACAAGGGAGGAGGTGGAAATGGTTTAACCTCTTATGTGTTCACACTTAAACCCAATTTTTAAAGTACCCTTGCTTCAGGCAAACACTAAGAATAATCCCTGTGGAGTTTTGATTCAAGTATGAGGATGTAGCTGAAAGTTAACATCGAGGTGACAATGTAAAAGCCAATGAAAAACTAGCTCTTTACTGACTGCTATCAAAGTATTATTAAAATATGTCTAGCTGTTCTTTGTAGCCATTAAAGCTGGCCCTACATAGTCACTGACCTGCTGAACCTAGTAACCTGTCTGTTAACAGCAGTTAGCTGAAAAGCAAAACACAAGACTGGAAATACAGTAAAGGCATTTTTCAGGTACTCATGAGTATTGCTTATTACCTGCAACAAGTTTCCCTCGTGTCTGTTTGAATGAAGACCGCTCATGCTACAAATCCTAGTACAGCTGTGAAGACATACCAGGACTTTCAGAGTTACTAGGCAAGAGTTGTAAAAAGAGTCCGTCACACAACTGAAGAGGAGCTTCCAAGCCCAGGTGACCTGTGGCTCAGCTACCTGTCTACAGAATCACAGAAAACAGCACCCCACCCCCTCCGTGAGCTGGGAAAAGCTAGTTGTTATCTGTGGGAACCAAGGAGAGATTTTCCTGAGGATTAAAATCAGCTAAATACACAAACAGCAATTTTCTCAAGTATGTTTGTTACAATTAAGTAGCAGTAGGATCCCCATGCAATGGGACAGCATGAGCAAAGTCTGAGAGGTAAAAAATATGGAACATGATGTTGGTCCTTAAGCTGTGGCTACCAGTCTTCCCACAGTCAGCAAAAGAAAGCTTCAAGGTCTGGTGGAAAAATTGGTAATGGGTGTGTGGGGGGGGACAAAGTCCTACAGATCCAGTGAAAATTATCTCCTATTCAAGGCATCTAGTCCATACACTCTAGACCGTATCCACCTGGCTTTGGATGCACAGTACATACAAAATTGTGATTTCTTCTATAAAGAAACTTGAAATTTCATGTTTGTGTCAAGCACCATCCTTTACCAGTGGTCAGAACAAAGGCAGCAGTTTCCCAGCTAATAGGGTTAAAGTCCTCAGCTCAGACACCATTCACACCAGTGTAGGTTACACTAACGTCTCTTCCAAATGCTAGGGGTGTAATTCTACAGCACACTGATGTACATCAGTACAGCTATCTATCTCGCAAATCTTTCCTAAATAAACTTACTGCCCTTCCCATACTGCAGGTTCCTGCTTATTCAGTTGTGTTGATATAGCTGCTTATGGGTCTGTGAGGCAATCATGGAAAGGGTTTGTAGTAAAAAATAACATACATTTTTTCTTAAAGCCTGAGTCATCTCAGTGATTCAGTTCATACTATTGCTAAACAAACAGCTGTATTGTCACGACAGAGTGATAGTGAATTGGAGGACCAGGGGTAGGCAATAACAGCTTAAGGCTGGAATTTCTTTAGCTTTGCTATTACAAGTAATGTATAAAGGAAATACTCTTTAGTTGACACCTATTCAAGGTTAATATTCTTCCTTACTTCACAACAAATGTCAGACCAAACCCCAACAAAGAAAGTGGTGGGTGCCTTAAAGTCACTTATCCTGAAGTCATTATGCTTGTGATCACACTGTATCAAATTTCCAATACTAGGCATTGACATTGAATCAACTCAACTCTATCTCTTGCATTCACAAGAAACAATACTTTTCAGCTGAAAGGGGACAGACAACTCTTCCACTTGAGATCAGTGCCTACGCTCCAGAATAATTGTTTCCTGCACTATTCCTAGTTTCTGGCATGAGCTGGTAACTCAGTTCAGGGGGCTGCTGCTCAGCTGACCCTATACTGCAGGAACAGGAAAAGGAGGAGAAAAGCAGCTTTTCTCTTCCTTCTGGAGCATTCCTGAGTTCTGGTCTGAACTTGCTAATAAATTTTTACTGGAGCAGGCAACAGCAATCAGGTGTTCACCACTCCTTTGTTTCCAGGATCTGCTCAGGAATGGTGTATTTTGTTGCACATCAACCTGCCAGTTTGTATACTGCAAAGGACCATATTTCAAGACTTTGGGGCTGGAGCATTCAGGCTTGGATTTTGGGATACTGGCGAATGCAACTCAAACCTGAGTTCTGACACAGGATTAACAGATGTTAACAGATGTAGAGAAGTGAGATTCTTTGGCAGGGCTGCAGCTTGAAACAGGGCTTTCATTGCTTTTCGATAGATACAGTTTTGAAGGACAAGGAAAACAAAGATGATTACAAGTTTGTCCCATTAAAAAAACCGTATTTTCCCAAATATTCAAGTAGCACAATAGTAGATTATAGCAAATACAGGCTCAAGACTTTCTGTTCCTTGATTCAGATTAAGAACTTGAATGCAAGTCTTCCTTGCTACAGTGAATGCCTCAACTACAGAGCTCCTGGCTTTGGTACAACAGTTGTCTCTGTGTTTTTATTAGTAATTCCATCTTGTTCTGACGATGCCTTACTTTACCTATATGAAGACTTGAATGTGAGGTGCCCTGGAATGCCTTGTCCCTGTTTCTTTGGGCACAATCCAGGCACATTTCTCCCTCAAAGAACTGCCTTCAACAATGCTGTATTGCCTTGACACAATCCTTTTGTACTACCCCTTCCTTCCACAACAATAAGAAAAATGAAAACACTTCTTGCTATGCATTAGCAATCTTTTCCCAGAATAAGGACTTCCAGAAACCTCTCCTGGGGTGCCTCTTAGCTTCCATACTCCAAGGCTTAGACCGCCCTGTTTCTATCAGGCATAAAATCTCCCAGCCATGTCCATTTCTATGTCCCAGGCTTTCTGGACTGCCTTCTTTTGTAGCAATTCCTAAATCCCACTTGAATGCAATTTTAAAAAGCATCTTTTCCTATTTTCTTCTCTGTTCCTCCCAAATGTTCACAACAGTGCTTGTCCTATTCTGTAATACTCCATGATTTTAACGCATCTCCAGGCCCCATCAGTAGCTTACCTCATTTCTAGCAACCTTACACAAGGATATAGCCCTTCTTCAGATTTACAGAGCCCATCACAGTTCATCTTCTACAATACACCAGCAAACCAACGTTCCCTCACTAAATTAGTTAAATTTTCCTCCTTACACCACTCCCTGCCTGTCACAGGATATACCTGCAGAAATTAAGTCAGACACAGCTAATTTAGTGTGTGTCTGTTCTTTAGCTCTCTTTACAACACCCCCTCACGGCCTCCATCAGGAGTACGCATGATTAGATCAGGACTGGCCCTTAAAAAGTCCAGGGACCCTCAGATAATCTCTCAAACCCCAACCAATGCCATTATTACTGAGTTATAGACAAGTCTCAACTGCTGTATCTCAACTCAGCCTGCCTGAACTGTTCCCCTTTGTATAGTTATTAAATATTAATTGAACCAGAGAGCAAAAGGCAAAACATAATCTGGCAGCAAAAACATTTCATCTACAATGCCAGACAGCCAGGATCTGTGCTACAGTTAATACTGTATTATTTATGAAGAGTGGAACTACTGACAAAAGAAATTAAACTATTTCATTTTTCATAAATATTAGATATTAACACTAGTTAACTACTTGGTGACATGAGGTGAAATAATTCTGTAGTAGCTATTCTGACTCCTTTTGAACTGGAAAAAAAAAAGGTGTCACAGTACTTTTATCCTAGTGGGTAAGATAAATCAACTGGGGCATACATTACTACAGTTAAAGGCTCTGCTCAAGTTGAAAGAAAGCAAGAACCTGGAGTGGATTCTGTAGAAACCTGTAAGAATGGATGCCTTAGCCTCTCAACTATTTTAACTAGAATTTCTGTTTAAAAAGTATAATGAGAAACATTTCCCTTCCAAATTAAAAAAAAAAAAAGACATTTTTTCCAATATTCTCATAGAACATTTGTGCCTCAGCAAATAGAACTTCCTAACATTTTACACCAATACTTATTCATATATGTCATGAATTTATATGTTCCATTATGCATCAGGAGGTTGGAAAGGGGGACTGAAAGAAGTTATACTGAAAGAATCTAGATAATACTGTGGAAGGGACAAAGAAACATGCAAGTTTGTTTTAGAAAGAAAACAGTTTAATCTTAAAAGAATTATAAAATCATTTAAAGAAGTTACTATGCAATTTTTAAATTAAAATCTTCTGTAACTGAGCTCAGATTTTGTTTGCAAAAATGGATACTAAAACACACTATTCAATAGCTGCACTATCTCTTCACACTTGTTATAGAGTCAGGTGATGGACTGCTTCAAGGAGCGTGTCTTTCTAAAGACCTGCATCTTATAAAACTCACCCTGCTTTAAACCATAAAGCACCTTTTTACCTCAGCAAGTTCACCCCTCATTTATACTGTTGTTGTGAAATCATATTCAGGTTTCTTGCATCTGAAACAGAAAATTAAGGGTCTGTCTACCTGTCAGTGCCATCCACAGATATTCAAGCTAGTTCTGAGTCAATTAGCCTGAGCATTGAAATTAGTATCACTGCCTTAATGCAACCCTCCACAGGGGCGAATATATTCTGCTTTTTAGCATTGTGTAATGTAGACAATTTGCCTTACAGTTTTAGTTAATGAAAGACTCTTTTCCACATTTTCTTCCAAAAACTGTTGTGTAACTTCACTGTGTGCTGTAAATAGCTTCCCACTTCCATCTGCTGCCTGAAGCGTCTTCTCTAACCTGCTTTGGTTTGTAAAGTGTTTGATTAGTAGTTTTTCAGGATAAAGCATTTGTTAGCCTTGTCGCAGCATATCATCTCTTCTAGACTACAGCTGCCAATAAACACCAGGCAGTGTTATAGCACACATAAATGCTATACTGTTAATACAAATACATTCTTACTAGTTAAACAGAGTCTAAAAGAGTAAAAAAAAAAATAATTTTAACGAAGACATTTCACAACAGATTGGACATCATTCATTTAGGGATTATTCCCCTTTATCAAGGGGCTGAACAATATGGCTGTATTAATCTGCTTTTTATGATTGTATGGCAATTGATGAATAGAGAAAAACAGTAAGAAATCCAAGACCTCCCTGAGTTCAATGGCACGCAGTATTATTAACCATCTGATCTGAGTACCTCTTGCTTAGTGCTCTGGGACAAAACAAACTCTAAAGGCCCCGCAAATATGATACAGATAACAATCATTCTTGACTTAAATTGTGTTTATGACTATATTGAAAAAAACATATTAAAATAGTAAATTAGAGTTTATCATGGCTGATTTCTGTTGCAGATCATATCAAAACATGATTTTTACCTATATCAGTCACTGCCACAGTTTCCAATAAAGTTCAAATTAGCCAAGACAATTTTAATGATGCCAGGTAATTCTGAAATATGGTTGTATTGGGTTTGTGTGGCAAGGTTTTGGTAGCCGGGGGGTTACTACGGGGTTACCGCCTGGTAGTTACAGGGGCGGCTTTTGTGAGAAGCTGCTGGAAGCTTCCCCTGTGTCCCATGGAGCCAATGCCAGCCGGCTCCAAGACGGACCCGCCGCTGGCCAAGGCCGAGCCCATCAGGGACGGTGGTAGTGCCTCTGGGAGAACGGATTTGGAAGGTGAAAAAAACCTGCACGGTTGCAGCCAGAGAGAGGAGTGAGAACATGTGAGAGAAACAACCCTGCAGACCACAAGGTCACTGAAGAAGAAGGAGAAGGAGGTGCTCCAGGTGCCGGAGCAGAGATTCCCCTGCAGCCCGTGGTGAAGACCATGGTGAGGCAGGCTGTCCCCCTGCAGCCCAGGGAGGTCCACGGTGGAGCAGATCTCCACATGCAGCCCGGGAAGGACCCCATGCCAGAGCAGATGGACACGCCTGAAGGAGGCCATGACCCCATGGAAGGGACCCACACTGGAGCAGTTCGTGAAGAACTGCAGCCTGTGGGAAGGACCCAGGTTGGAGAAGTTCATGGAGGACTGTCTCCCGTGGGAGGGACCCCACGCTGGAGCAGGGGAAGAGTGTGAGGAGGAGGGAGCATCAGAGACAATGCATGATGAAGTGGCCACAACCCCCGTTCCCCATCCCCCTGCACCGCTCAGGGGGGAGAAAACAGAGAAACTGGGAGTTAAGTTGAGCCTAAACTAACTTCCCCAAGCTGAGTTGGTTTTCCCTGTGACAGTAACTGCTGAGTGATCTCCCTGTCCTCATCTCGACCCATGAGCCTTTTGTTGTATTTTCTCTCCCCTGTCCAGCTGAGGAGGGGATTGATAGAATGCCTTTGGTGGGCACCTGGCAGCCAGCCAGGGTCAACCCAATGCATGACTGATAGCACAGTGACTCACAGTTTTACAGTTATGTTCCAACACAATGATTAGATACCATTACTACTATACAGTTTCTATAAACGCTACAATCTCTAGCCTTGGGTTGCTTTGCTGTGTGCTGTACAAATACAAAAGATATGGTTCCTGTTTCAACGAATGTGAAACCTATATAATTTAATGCATAAAAGTTTCTCAATAAATCATAGGCTAGAAAAGGTCTCAGGAGGTCATCTAGACCATCTAAGTGCCCCAAGGAGTGATTAACAGCGCCAATCTCATTCCTGAGATTTGCTTAATCTGTTCTTAAAAATTTCCAGTTGGGGGAATTTCACAATCTCCTTAGGCAATGTAGGCTGCTGCTTTATTATCTTTATTATTAAAATGTTCTTAATATCTGATCTGTATCTTCCTTGCTGCAACTTAATCCAAGTACTTCTCTTGCAGTCTAAAAGCAAGAAAACAACAGACTACTCCTGCCTCTCTGCAGAGCTAAGAAACACTACTTTGATCACTTCGTCTTCTCTTATTTAGGTTTATTAGTCTTGATTAATTTTCTCATATGCCACATTCTCCAGACCTCTAAATCTTGTTACTCTCCTGCAGACCCCCTGCCTATCTTTCCTGAAGCACCGTGCCTCAGAACGACAAAATATTTTAGTTGAGGCCTTGAAAATACTCAAGGGAATAAAAGAATCACTTTGCACACCTCAAACCAGACCACTGTTTATAAATCCTGGCATGGTATTTACTTTTTGCACAGCAGGATGACATTAGTGACTCCTGTTCCTCTTGTGTACCATTACAACCCCTATTTATGCAAAAAACCTTACTGAATCCTTGTTACCTCTTTCCTGTATTTGTGCAATTGAGTATCTGTGTTTCAGAGCAGCACCTTGCTCTTGTTTCTACTGAGTAACTTTTCATCAGAAACAATACAGCAACATATCAAAATAACTGCTCTTTCTCTTTTTATCTTTCTCTTCTCTTTCTCTTTCTCTCTTTCTCTTTCTTTCTCTTTTTCTTCCTCTTATCTTCCTCTTCCTCTTCTCCAGTAAACTGGAAGCATCTCTCCTTTCACTGTTGTCTAGTAAATACACTAGGTATAATGTTAGCCATGTCACTAATGAAATACTGATGTTGCCACACGAAGGAGTTAGTCTTGTGAAGCCGCTTTCAGTCTGTCCTTTTGTTTTGACAGTGACCCACTGATACCTGCTTGTAAATGGTTTTCCAACGACCTGCACAACGAGCACAGTAGTTTGATCTAGACTATGCGTTTCTAGCTAATTTATTAAAATTTCATGAAACTGTATTGACAGCCTGACCACAGTGCAGACATATGACATCACTGCTGCCCTTCTGTCCCCGAGACTTGTTGGCCTTCTTTAGAAGGAAACTGGAGTGCTTTGAGAAGATTCTTTTTGGCCGGAACCTATGTTGCTGTTACTTATATCCATGTTCTCTCATATATTCATTTCAGCGTCTTCCAGCAGTTTATGATGAAGTGATCTACACGCAGAGGGTACGGGTGTCTCAGTTTTAACTGCCTAAGAATGGATGATTAACTGAAATGTGCACAATGATCATAAAAGCTACTCTTCACTCTGCTGCCCCTAAGTCACATCTGTTAAATTTAAATTATCTTTGTTACAATTTTCTTCCTTCTTGTGACTAAGCAGATCCAACAGTTAAAAACCTTCACCCAACAGAAGCGCAGAGGTACTAACCGTGAACAGACTACAGAAACTGCAGACTGGCTATTCTGTTGCCTGAAGAAAAGGTTTTGTCTCCCTTTTCCCCTGTCCTCTTTCAGATTCTGGGAAAGGTCGGGACAATTTCACACAAGCCAAGACAGGGCAAGTGCCCCGCGCCTGCTGCAAGTCCAGCCCCTTGTGGTCACATGACCCCTCTGCCCCAGAAGCCCCCCCGTTTTCCGGTCATGTGACTGGCTTATCTCCCCAGCTAGGTCAGGCCTCCCCAGACTACATCGCTGTGCCCATGTGCGGCCACCATTTTGACACCGCTGTAACGCATGTGATATCACCACTTCCTGGGATTGGCTGACAGATGAGGCCACGCCTTGGTCAACCCAGAAGTATAGCGAGAGCAGAATGTCCTCCCTCTGCCCAGCATGCGGCTGCCATTTTGTCACAGCTGCCATTTTGTTAATGGTATAAACCCTGTGATCTCAGTGCACCTTGTGATCATTTGGCAGCTGAAATCCTGCCTTCCCGGTCACCTGGAAGCTTCTCAAGGGCCCCCATATATTCTTGATACATGTGATGTATAGCCTTGTAAATATTTCTAGAAATATATATAGAAAGGAGTATATAAATATGTATAAATGCATACATACACTTTATCTCCCTCTCTCTCTCTCTCAATGAACTTATATTTCCAAAAGTTTACCTATAAAAGTTTATAAAGAGGTACTGAAATTAACAAGGTTTATATATGAATAGGAAAAAATATATAAGAAGAAAATACAGTTATGGGACCACCAGTTAACAAGGCTGCTGAAAAACTAACCAGATCACCATACAGTATTACTTGGGCAGTCTTTGGACTGTGTGCTGTGCTACAAGATACAGGTAACATTGCCTACGAAAATGGAAAACTAGAACAAAAATTCAACTTTACAGGAACATGTGTAGGGGCACTAAGAAAAGTTCCCAGTGGGTTTTCCCCAAAAGACCACATCCATCGGATAAATGATAATTGGGTTGGGATTTCTGAAACAAAACCAAATTGTGCAGCATGACAAGGGCAGGGGATTACACTTACCAATTGGCCTCCTGAACCTCTCCTGAACCTGATGCAGCAGTAACCATGTCTCCTGTTAGGACAGAAGATAAACTCCTGAAGGCAACTTCCAGGTCACCTACACCTTACATAGCAGACTGTGGCTTACAAACTCAGAACGAGGATGCCTCTCAATGTAACATCCAGGTGGCTGAAAGTAGGCGCCAACAAGTAATTCATCAGACTCACTCTTTTCTTCAGCGATTTTGCAGCAGAGATCCAGCACAGTTGTTCAGACCATCACAATCTTTCCCATTCAAGTCCAGGGGGGCAAACTGTGTTACAGCTGAAAGTAATGGCATCTCAATGAACAAGATCTTCTTGATGCTTGTCTGCATTGGGGCCACTTCAAATGAGTCCAGTTTGTGTTTGGTATGTTATTCTGAGCAGCCATGAAGAAAAATCAGACTTGTTAAAATAGATCTCCTTTTCTAGTGGAAGAATGGCCCTTCTTCCTTGGGATTTCTTGTTTCTTTTCCATTGTGCAGTAGGGTTTGTTATTCTTTTACTTTTTGTGGCTGGAATGCAGCCTGGCATTACCCATTCATTTCCTTTTAAGGGTCTGAGGAAGGCCGTCCCTTCAGGGCTGTGACGTGTCTCTCAACAACCCCCAAGACCTCCTGCTTTGCCAATGTTTGCAACTTGGCCACAACATCCTGGGATACACATCCGATCACATCTTTGGCCATGTTTTCAGCCATGCTTTAACGTGTGGCTTAAAAATTTCCAAACTCCTTTAGAAAAATGATAGAGCTTTTGAAAAGAGGCTGTAGAATATACCTTCTATTCCACCTGGGCTCTTTAATAATTCATGTACAAGGAGGGGTCCTTTTAATTCGTTTACTACTCCCTTTACTACTTATTCTTTGCTACGTGATGGTGTCCTTTCTTAAAATACCACAACCTTCCAGGGCAGCAGATGCGATTTCACAATCTCCTTTCCACTGTGAAATAAGATGTGGTTGTTTTCATTTATATTTATTTCAGTGCTGCCTGTATCGATAGGAGGTTGGTTCACTGGCACATAATGCAGTTTGTACTGTGTCACTGTAATGATCTCACTGCTATTACCATTTGCCAGAACACAGCATGATAATGGGACCAATAAATCTCCAACCTGCTGGTGCTCAACAAGTTTTTGTGTAGAGGTAGATCGAGATAAACCTTCCAGGCATGTCAGCTGAAAAGGGAAACTGCCACTGGCAACCACAAGAGAAGCTTCCCAAAAAATCACTAGCTTCCCAGCTGCACGAAAAGTATATGAATTTTCATCTGGTTTAAGCTTTGTTTTCCTAATTGCAGGACTGAAGACCAGGCCTGTGGCTGGTTAACAGACCAGTTAAAGGTCTGTTGTTGGAACTAAGAAGTGTTTATATATTCCAGCAATATGCATATGGATGGATAATGGACTTGCCACAAAGAATAATGCCATGTCTTACCCAGCAGCACTATTAATATTATTCCAGCTGTCTGGGTATTGTATTTCTGCAAAGCCCACCTCCCACTGGCCTGACAGCTCCCAGGGGCTTTGAATAGCTGTTTGGTAAAGTTCAAACTGGTGTTTTGTGGGGAAATTCTGGTGCAAGCATTGTTGGGGAGCATGATGTAAAAACCGCAGTTTGCTATCCTTCTTTTTCTCCCACTCTGGCTCCAACTGCTAAACATCATGGACTTGAGAAGGCTTTTATCCAGCTGTTAAATTTCTAGGGCCAGCAACACCACTTTACAAACAGCTGTTTCTTCCTTCCTTGCCTTTTTACTCCTAGAAGCTTTTCAATTTTGCAGATTCTGTCCTCAACAGTGTTCACTTCTTAAAGTTCATCGGAATAAAACGTCCCCTTGACAGCTTGATGACTGTTGTCTATTAAGCAGTATATGGGTATCTGACCCTTTCTCACAGTTTCAGCTACTGTCTGTGAACATCTGCTCATAACTGTTGTCAAATCTTTCTTTTGTTGTAGACATCCTCACATGATCTTCGTATCTGAGTGGAGGAATATTTACTCTAATTTTACCACAATTTCCAGACATGGTTTTCCAAATCCTTGCAGAGCTTGGAGGTTTCACATCCACAGGTCTGAGTATGACAGTACTGTGGGAGCTGTGGTTACAGCTCTTTATTATAAACACCAGTAACACATTGATGTAGCAAATGGTAACCGCATGCTGTAAAACATCCCCACGTCTTGGTTTCTAGCATCCTGTTAAAGCAATCTGTGACAGAGGCCTCTACTTCATTATTAGTAACAAAGTAGTGAAAATTATTCTACTTTAACAGTTTGTCTAAAGGCTGGTTTAAAAACATGCATTCCCTGCTTGGTCTGTAACTACTGAGGCAGCAAAAAAGCCTCAGCTATTTCAGAACCCCTTCTGCCTTTTAGACACACAGTCCAGGCACTTTTAGATCATACGTTCATCATCATTAAAATAAGCCAAACACTGTTACTGTGTTTAGAATATACCACAAATACCTGCTACTTCTAAAGTGCTCTCACTGTCTTATGTATGTTGTAAGCGTTTTGGTTTACAAGCCATGTGGCCACCTGGTTTCTGTTCAGATCAACAGGACTCCTGGCTGTTTCACAAAGGGGATTTACATCCCCAAGGCTTCCCACTTCTCCAGGAGCATAGTAAATATCTTTCAACAGATACTGCAATCTAGCAACATGCTGCTACTACATACACATAGGAAAACAAACATTAGACAATCAATTTAAGTCATGTTCAATGAAACTTTATTTATTAATTGATCATTGGAGTGATGGTGACCTGTCTCTCACTGTCACTGTTGCTTTTCTTTCAAAGCTGTTTTTCTTTTTTAAGCGTTGTCCTTTTTTTGAATCCTGCATCCTAGGCAGGAACAAAAACAGTTCACAGAATAATTCTGTCTTCTATGTAATCAGCCAGGATTATGTTTTCAAAAAGTGCTATAAAATCCACGTCAACATAAGGATAAGGGAACACATGCAGCCCAATCCCTGTCATGGTATTACAAGTAGTTGTGAGCACACTGAGTTGTAGGCAGAAGTTGCCTCCCACCCACTCCAACAAACTTTTGTTTCCAAAATCCCAGCCCAGTCTTCTTTCCAATACACATTTTAGGAAAACCCTTTGGGGTGTAGGTGTCCCTACACACATGTTCCTATGGAGCTGCTTTTTTGTTCTGGCTTTCTAGTTTAGTAAGCAATGTTACCTCTATTTTCTAGCACAGGTCAAAGTTGAAGGGCTGCCCCAGTAATACTGTATGTCAGATTCACAGGTCTGGTCTGTTCTTTGGATGAGCTGGGGCTGGGTGACAGTCTCTTGGTTAGCTTCACAGGCCTTTGCCCAGTGCATATTCAAATGTTTTCATGGGCCCCCACTCTCTCTGACACACTCCCACACCCTTCAACTGTACATTCCTTTTATTTAATTTTCTTTCTATTTACATTCAATTTTGACTTAATTTCATTATCTCTTATTAAACATTTTTATACACTTTATAAATACAGTCCTTACATATTTATTAAGAAGTGTAACTATGTATGAATATACATTTATATGCTTTGTACACTCTCAAATGTATCTTTATACACACACACATATATATGTGTATGTATATGTATACATACATATGTATGTATTTATGCAAACCCATACATATATACATATGAGGGCCTTTGACATACTTCTGGGGTAAAGAAAAAGGCAGGGTTTCAGCTGTCAGCAATTACAGGGGATTCTGAGATCACATGGGGTATGGCCATGACTATGTCAAAATGGTGAATCTTACGGACAAAGGGAGGACTTCCTGGGCCTGAAGGATCTGATACACTTCTGGGTGAAGTGGGTCATATGGCTGGAAAAGGGGGCAGGGCTTCTTGGGACTATGGTCATCAGACTTTTGAGGGGCAGGTCTTCCAGCAAAAGTCGGGGGAATGGGGCCTGCACCATGTTGTATCAAAGTTCTTCTTTAACTGGTACTAAAGACATTTCCCTTGGTTGTAGCCTTTCTTCACGCTCTCCTTATCTTTCTGAATCACAATAGACATCTATGTTGCTACCACTCAAACAAGGAATGAAGTGAGGTATTTGACATAAAATAATCTAGGAAACAGTAAATAATAATCACTGGAGAGAGGATTTACACATGAGTAGTATTTTAACATATATTAGTAATTATTACAGGCTGGTTTGGTTAATTTGGCATTACTTAGTCTAAGCAAATATATGATGATTAGGGTATAGTGATGATATAAGACACATGAGATAGGGCTTTCCCTGGAGAGAGAAGATTAGAATAAATATCTTGACTGCCAAATAGCCAACAAAGTATTTTTATCTTCCTTATATTAAGACAAAATGGTATGATCATAACAAATTAACTTATATAGATAAAGATACTTTATGTTATTACTTAAAACAAAGGGGCCATACGAGAATCCTACCTTCAGATGCCCAGACCTTGTCACTGAACCTCGTAGTTTAGTAGTTTAGTTAAACCTGGTAGTTTAGTTAAAACTTTCAGCTTAATACGTAATTTCTCTATTAATGTTTTTTAAACTAATCTTTACTCTTAACTTAAAGTATGTACCTTTTATTTTTTGTATTTTTAGATATTTTTGCTATTTTTATTCTTTACTCACACAATCATGATCTACCTACCTTTCATATCACCACAGCACATGACTTTCCCCTATCATAACTGAAGTGTATTGTTTATTTTCTCTTTGCATCATGATTAAGTAAAATCAATCTTTTTAAGGAAAAGCCTCCTCTCTTGGGATTGGCTTCCTTGAACTCTCATGATTTCCCAGCTAATGTTCAGGGGTGAAGAAGTAGCAACAGAAACAATCCAATTTTTGGATCAAGCTGTGAGCAGTTGTAGATTTGGCTACAAGTCATCTTTGCTTTTCCAAAGGCCATCTCTTGTCTCCTCCAAGGAAGAAGGGTCACACCATACAGAAGCATCCAAAATGTGCTATTCATCAAACAGATTATTCTGTCCTAAATTATAAAACTTCCATTTTCATGTCATGCTTGTTCCTGATTGTTCTTGCTCCAGTTAGAGGACTGAAAGTTTTGAGAAATTATCAGTGCTGAGTTTATTGAATGTTTTTATGAACCAGTACATACTTGCTCACAGGGAATGTTATGTATCACATGTTCACCGGAAGTGGAAATGTGACAATTTAAAAGTACTATTAATATGGAATGTTTTCACGCTGAGGGAACAATGAATGTGCTAAGAGATTTGCCATGCTAAAAAACTCTGGTTACCTCAGGTCATCAGGGTGTTGAAAATCAGGAGATAAGAAAATTTCTCAAGATAAGGAAAGCAAATTATAGCAGGTGCAACAATGTGCTGAAAGAGATCTTTTCAGATATCATTAACTGTAAAGCTAGAGGGATCATAATGATAATCTAACCCATTTACAAAGGTGATAGGACTCACCTAAGTGCAATCCTGAACAGCAGAGATCTTTCAGAAAACCGTATTTTTAACATTTATTTCAAATTTTCATTCTTTCACATTTTTAATTCAGCAGCCTAGAGCAGGGCAGGAAGAGACAGCAATAAAAATAAAGCAGAGTGCCCTTGGCTCTTTGAAAGACAAAAATAAAAAATAATCTAGTGGTCTCTTAGAAATGTAAAATAATCCCCTAGCTCCTTTTTGGTGCATTATGCCAGCCTGCCCTAAAAGGAGTCTAACCAGACTCCTCTGCTTGGTTGGTCATATGCTGCTGCAAGGTATGGGGGTATATGCGGTAGAGGAGAGGTCATCAGGCAGAGCCACAGCTGCGCTTGGCAGGTACATGCTGCAGGTAGGGCAATAATGGTTCCTGTGTTCAGGGGTAGTCTGGGTTCAAGCTGCCCCACAGAGCGTGTTGCAGAGTTCATCCAACGGCACCAGAGCACCTGACAGGCACCTCACGCATTCTCCACAGGTACCATATGTGGACATGTGAGCATACATATTCAAGAAGCTTCTAAGCACTATTCTGAAATGCTTATGTGTTGCAGATACTTCTGGAATACTCTGTCCCTCCCAATGCCCATGACATAAGACAAGAAGCCTGGACTATGGTGACGAGTAAGTGCTTTGAGATTTACACTTGTTTGTATCTTTGCAATGATTTTTCAGTTTGTTTTTTTTTTCTTATCTGCCAATTTCACAATTTTCAGTGAAATATGGAAAAATATGCATAATAAAGCAGGTTGCAAAAACCAACCTGCAGTCCTGCAGAAGATTTTCAAAGTTTGAACTACTGCAGATCTCAACTTGAACCGTTCCATGGCAGTGAGTTGTGTTTGTGAATACTATAATTTGAGACAAAATTGATTGTTTTGTCTCTCTTCTCTCCTTTTTCTAATCACTTTAATGTATATCCTAAGAAATGCTCTTACAATAAGTAGTTTGAGTTGAATGTTTGAATTTGATGGAAAAAAGGATATCTATTTTTAAGTGAAAGTAAACTTATCATATGTTTTCCCAGATTTAACCTCCAGATATATCTTTCAGTTGAATCATTGTAGTTACAACTAGAGTCCTTAGTCATACAGTCAAAAACTGATAAAAATTTCCTCACGGTTCAGTGCTTCCTGATTTCTCATTTTAAGAATTCTGATCCAAACTCTTCTGAATCCTCAAACTGAAACATCCTACATAGTTTATTTTGAAATAAAGATTAAACAAAACCTTTGTAAGGTCACCAGCTATCCTGTAACTCAAAATACAAAACTTTTTTACTGCAAGAGAAAATTCCAGAAGAATATAGCACATATAGAAATCATCACTATCAGTACAGAATTCTACCAAACATGGGCTGCTTGTGGGAATATGAAGTTACTTGCTATACACAATGAATTGAATTACTCCTTAAGAAAACTTCTGTTGATTAGCTGTAGAGAACTGTCATGGAATTTGACTTAAGTCCAAAGGACAGTAACAGTTTGCAATTCCTAACCCAAAAATAAGTAGGATGTGATGTCCCAAGTAAGGTGAGATGACTAGATCATTTTGGCGTTTATCAATATTCACACTCGAAAAAGTGGGAGAAAGATTTTGATGGTGGATGCAACAGCTGCAAGTCTCATGAAGTCCTTGCACTTGCGTGATGTCCTGGTTTCAGCTGGGATAGAGTTAACTGTCTTCCTAGTAGCTGGTACAGTGCTATGTTTTGAGTTCAGTATGAGAAGAATGTTGATAACACTGATGTTTTCAGTTGTTGCTAAGTAGTGTTTAGACTAAAGTCAAGGATTTTTCAGCTTCTCATGCCCAGCCAGCGAGAAAGCTGGAGGGGCACAAGAAGTTGGCACAGGACACAGCCAGGGCAGCTGACCCAAAGTGGCCAAATGGGTATCCCATACCATGGGACGTCACATCTAGTATATAAACTGGGGGCAGTGGGGGCAAGGGATCGCTGCTCGGGGATTAACTGGGCGTCAATCAGCGGGTAGTGAGCAATTGCACTGCGCATCATTTGTACATTCCAATCCTTTTATTATTACTGTTGTCATTTTATTAGTGTTATCATTATTAGTTTCTTCTTTTCTGTTCTATTAAACCATTCTTATCTCAACCAACGAGTTTTACTTCTTTTACCAATTTTCTCCCCCATCCCACTGGGTGGGGGGGGAGTGAGTAAGTGGCTGCGTGGTGCTTAGTTGGTGGCTGGGGTTAAACCACAACACGTGATTAGAAGGTATTCCTTCTTAATCGTAACAGACAAACAACAATTTGAAAGGTAGTCACAAGATTCTCAGAATAACAATTGTACTAGTCCAGACATACCAAAATTGATAGTAAATCTTAGAAAAGGAAAAGCAGAGATTTAAATTACACTGAGTGAAATTTTTGGTTAGAACTTTTATCCAGACACGCAGGCTAAAATGAGCTGAAACATTTAAATAAGCTGTATCAACATTAATAAAGTGTTTCAGAAGAGAAAGAAAACCTAGACAATATTCTGAAACACTGAAATCAGTCATCACAGATTTTTATGAAGAAAACTTTTACATTTTTAATATGACAGTTTCACAATTCACTTTATTTCTTAAAAAAAAAAAAAGCTTTAAAATGAAATGGGTTTCTTTCAGGTTAGACAGCATTAGCTGAATGCTTTGTTCAACCTGAAGTTTTGTCTTTTCAGTTTGCCAAAACACAGTTAAGAAAACCTGATAATTTTAATTTCTTCAAAAGCAGTTTTCAGTATTGCCAAGGAACTGAAAAATCAGTTATATAGAAGTCCAATTAGATTGTCTGCAAAGATATTCTTTCCAACAGAATCACCTGTGGCTCTACTGGAAGTTATGATAAAGTTTTAGAGCTAAAGAGTGACTGTAAAAAAAGTCCACTGGATATGAAAGTTTCTCAGCAAGTCAGTTTTTACAAGGATTAAAGGTCATGTTAAATAGAACCATTACCAACCAGTATCTACCAGAACTGTGAGATACTATTCTCTCAGAGCAATGTCATGACCTCTTTAGT
This sequence comes from Aquila chrysaetos chrysaetos, assembly GCF_900496995.4. Classification (NCBI taxonomy): domain Eukaryota; kingdom Metazoa; phylum Chordata; class Aves; order Accipitriformes; family Accipitridae; genus Aquila; species Aquila chrysaetos. The sequence goes on along the minus strand of NC_044030.1, from coordinate 74,556,970 downwards.
AAGGCCAGGCAATAAAAAAGATAGGAAGGAGGAAGGGCGAGAAAGTGAGAAACCTTTCTTCTCTCATTATTTAGCTCATTAAAAAATCTGAATCCTTGATTTCATAATGTTTAATTAAAATGCTCCACAATGATAACTTGGGGTGGGGGGAGGACTGCAGAATAGGTACAGCTACAGCTGACCAATCAGTAAAAGGTATTAAAATAACATGAGCCAGTTCTTTTAAATGGTTAAGACCAGCCTCAAATGAACTAAGTTTAGCCTAGCTGCCCATGCAGCAGGAG